>NC_057810.1:182109665-182123875 GCF_018294505.1 Triticum aestivum | reverse complement strand
GCTAAGCCTCTGAGTGAGAGGGTTGCTCTTCACTCGGTAGGATTTTTATAACTTAGGCGAGTGCTTGGACTGCAGCTAAGCCCCCCGAGTGAGAGGGTTGCTCTTCACTCGGTAGGATTTTTATAACTTAGGCGAGTGCTTGGACTGCAGCTAAGCCCCCGAGTGAGAGGTTTGCTCTCCACTCGGTAGGATTTTGACAAACTTAGGCGAGTCCTTGGACTGCAGCTAAGCCTCCGAGTGGAAGTCTGGCTTACCACTCGGTAGGATTTTGACAAACTTAGGCGAGTCCTTGGACTGCAGCTAAGCCTCCGAGTGGAAGTCTGGCTTACCACTCGGTAGGATTTTGATAACTTAGGCGAAATGGATTCGCAGCTAAGCCTCCGAGTGGGAGTCTGGCTCACCACTCGGTAGGATTTTTACAAACTTAGGCGAAACGGATTCGCAGCTAAGTCACCCACTGAGGGGGAATTTTATTGGACAAAAATAAAAAGTGACAGAAATTATGGAGGAACTATGACACTATTATTTTGAGGTCCATGAACTACAGAAGTACTTTATTGCAACTCATCCGAGTGATAGAACTTAAGTATAAAATGGGCGGAGTAGTTCCGCGTTCCAAGCTCGGGGCTCGTCGATATTGTGCTCGACGTTGTAAAGACGGTACGCCCCGTTGTGGAGAACCTTGGTGACGATAAAGGGACCTTCCCAAGAAGGGGCAAGCTTGTGTGGTTTGTGCTGATCCACTCGGAGAAGTAAATCTCCTTCCTGGAAGGCTCGACCTCTCACATTTCTGGCGTGGAAACGACGCAAATCTTGTTGGTAGATGGTCGACCGGATCAGAGCCATCTCCCTTTCTTCCTCTAAAAGGTCGACTGCGTCCTGCCGCGCTTGTTCAGCCTCTGCTTCGTTGTAGATTTCAACTCGAGGAGCATTGTGGAGAAGATCACTCGGCAAGACTGCTTCAGCTCCGTAGACCAAGAAGAATGGAGTTCTTCCGGTCGACCGATTAGGTGTGGTCCGCAGCCCCCAAAGCACTGAGGGAAGTTCGTCGACCCAAGCTCCAGCCGCGTGTTTGAGATCACGCATCAGTCGGGGCTTCAATCCCTTAAGAATCAGTCCATTAGCTCGCTCTGCTTGTCCATTCGACTGCGGATGGGCGACTGAAGCATAGTCGACTCGTGTGCCTTGGGAGTTGTAGAAATCTCTGAATTCCTCCGAGTCGAAGTTCGATCCATTATCCGTAATGATGCTATGCGGGACTCCATATCTGAATATTAGTTCCCTGATGAAGCTAACAGCAGTACCGGTGTCAAGGTTCTTGATTGGTTTGGCCTCGATCCACTTGGTGAACTTGTCGACTGCCACCAGTACATGTGTGAAGCCACTTCGTCCTGTTCTCAAAGGACCGACCATGTCCAGTCCCCATACTGCAAAAGGCCAGACGAGTGGGATGGTCTTCAGAGCTGACGCAGGCTTGTGCGACATATTCGAGTAGAACTGACATCCCTCGCACTTATCCACTATCTCTTTTGCCATCTCATTCGCCTTTGGCCAGTAAAATCCGGCTCGGTATGCTTTGGCCACGATGGTCCGAGAGGACGCATGATGACCACAGGTCCCCGAGTGGATATCATTGAGGATGAGTCGACCTTCTTCTGGTGTTATGCACTTCTGACCAACTCCAGTCGCGCTTTCTCTGTATAATTGTCCTTTGATTACGGTAAAGGCCTTAGATCGACGGACGATCTGTCGAGCCTCTTCCTCATCCTCCGGAAGCTCTTTTCTCAGGATATACGCGACATATGGAACTGTCTAGTCGGGAATGACCACCAAGACCTCCATGATTAAGTCGACCAGCGCTGGGACTTCGACCTCAGTCGGATCTGTGGCACTCTTGGGCTGTGGAGTTTCTTCGGTGAAAGGATCTTCTTTGACTGACGGAGTGTGTATATGCTCCAAGAACACACCACTCGGAATGGCTTCTCTCTTGGAACCTATCTTTGCTAAATCATCAGCTGCTTGATTTTTCAGTCGGGGTATATGATGGAGCTCCAACCCCTCGAACTTCTTTTCCAGCTTCCTCACTGCACTGCAGTATCCAGTCATGGCTGGGCTTCTCACGTCCCACTCTTTCATCACCTGGTTGACCACTAAATCCGAGTCGCCATAGACCATCAGGAGACGGACGCCGAGTGAAATGGCCATGCGTAACCCATATAAAAGAGCCTCATATTCTGCCTCATTGTTGGAGGAATCAAAGTGAATCTGGAGCACATATCTGAGCTTATCTCCTCTGGGGGAAACCAGGACAACCCCAGCACCGGAACCATTCAACATCTTAGAGCCATCAAAGAACATGGTCCGATGCTCCGAGTGAACTTCAGTTGGCTGCTGTTGTTCAATCCACTCGGCGAGGAAATCTGCTATTGCCTGGGACTTAATGGCTTTCTTTGCCTCAAACTTGATATCAAGGGGAAGAAGTTCAATCGCCCATTTGGCCACTCGACCAGTTGCATCTCTGTTGTGCAAAATCTCTGTTAGTGGAGCGTCGCTGACGACTGTGATGGAATGATCAGAAAAATAATGAGCAACCTTCTTTGTGGTCATGTATATTCCATACACAAGCTTCTGATAATGAGGATATCTCTGCTTGGATGGAGTCAAGACTTCAGACAAATAATACACTGGGCGCTGAACTTTGAGAGCTTTTCCTTCTTCTTCCCGCTCGACCGTAAGCACAGTACTGACGACTTGTCCTGTGGCTGCGATATAGAGCAACAGAGGCTCTTTGCTGATTGGAGCAGCAAGCACCGGCTGGGTGGAGAGCAGAGCTTTTAGCTCGGCAAACGCTGCATCAGCTTCTGGAGTCCACTCGAACTTGTCTGTCTTCTTCATCAGTCGGTAAAGAGGCAATGCCTTTTCACCGAGTCGTGAGATGAATCGACTTAATGCGGCCAAGCATCCAGTAAGCTTCTAGACATCGTGCACTCGCACAGGGCGTTTCATTCGGAGAATAGTGCCAATCTTCTCTGGGTTAGCGTCGATTCCCCGTTCGGAAACGAGAAAACCGAGTAACTTGCCACCAGGAACTCCAAATGTGCACTTTGATGGATTGAGCTTGATATCATATCTTCTGAGGTTGGCAAATGTTTCGGCGAGATCAGCGAGCAGGTCGGAACCTTTTCGTGACTTGACAACAATATCATCCATATAAGCTTCCACATTCCGACTGATTTGAGTGAGTAGACACTTCTGAATCATTCGCATAAATGTGGCTCCAGCATTCTTGAGACCGAATGGCATGGTGATATAGCAGAAGCACCCGAATGGAGTGATGAAAGCTGTTTTTACCTCGTCGGGTCCGTACAGATGGATCTGGTGGTACCCGGAGTAGGCATCTAGAAAAGACAGCCTCTCGCATCCCGCGGTCGAGTCAACAATTTGATCTATGCGAGGGAGAGGAAAATGATCTTTCGGGCAGGCCCGGTTGATGTGCTTGAAATCAATGCACATTCGGAGCGACTTGTCCTTCTTAGGAACCATGACGACATTAGCGAGCCACTCGGAGTGGTATATCTCTCGGATAAATCTTGCCGCCAACAGTCAAGCCACTTCTTCACCAATGGCTTTTCTCTTCTGGACGGCGGACCGCCGACTATCCATCAGCACCTTTGTCAGTCGAGTGCCTTCGACAACTGGATCGACCACCAAAGCTTGCCTCCCAGGGGTGGCAATATGAGTCGGGTGATCAGATTGGTCGAATGTGATGGGTATTTGAGACCATTTCAGATAATTTGCTTTTGCTGGGGCAACCATGTTCACCTCTCGGTTAATGACTTTCAGTCGACTCCTGCTTTCCACATCCGCAAAGATCATCAGAGTGGAGTTGATATGAGGATACCCTTCCTCACTGTCCTCCTTGTCTTCAGCCTTGTCCGACTCCTTCTCCTTGTCCTTAGACTGTTTTCCCTGAAACTGCTGGATGAGGAGTCGACACTGGCGAGTGGTGTGCTTCGGGTAGATGATATTCCCCTCTTCGTCTTTCTTCGTGTGGATGTGACATGGCATATCCATTACGTCGTTCCCTTCTTTATCCTTTACCTTCTTGGGGTTCCAGGATCCTTTTGGTTTCCCCTTAAACTTTCCCTGAGTCACGGCCAGAGCCTCTCCAGGAGCTGCCGGTTCAGCCTTCTGCTTCTGTTTCCGACTGGTGTTTCCTTTTTCCGACTGACTCGGCTTGTGCTTGCCGCTTCGGAGTCGGTCTTCTTCTTCGCTGTTGGCGTACTTGGTAGCAATCTCCATCATCCGACTCAAGGTCATGTCACCGGTTCGACCAAACTTCAAACTCAGTTCTCTGTTCTTGACACCATCTTTGAAGGCGCAGACTGCCTGATGATCAGACACATTCTCCACAGTGTGGTGCAAAGTGATCCACCTCTGAATATACTCTCTGAGAGTCTCATTAGCCTTCTGCACGCAGACTTGCAACTCTGTCAATCCAGCTGGTCGCTTGCAAGTTCCTTCAAACGTTCTGACGAACACTCGGGACAGATCTTCCCAAGTGTAAATGCTGCTAGGAGGTAATTGAGTCAACCATGCCCTGGCAGAACCTTCCAGCATGAGGGGCAAATGCTTCATGGCCACCTCGTCGTTCCCACCACCAATCTGAGCTGCCACTCGGTAGTCTTCAAGCCAAGTTTCAGGCTTAGACTCACCAGTGAACTTGCTGACTCCTGTTGCCAACCTGAAATTGGGAGGGATAACTGTGGCTCTGATAGCTCTGCTGAAACATTCAGGACCAGAAACATGCACTCGACTGCTTGAGGGTGCATCTCTGTCGAGTCCACCTCGATGGGCTCTGTTCCGGTCGACCAAACCTTGCACGATAATGGATCGCGCGTTGAAGCCTGGTTCTCTGGGGTCGACTGGAACCCTTCGCCCTGTACTGTACTGACGCCTGTCATCTTGCTGCCGAGGAGCGTAAGACCCACCCCTTGGAGGGGAATGGGGCACTCGACGCCTATCATCTCGGTCGAGTCGGTCACCATATTGGCCTCGCCAATTCTCGTGCCCCTCACGCCGCGGAGGCGATCTGGGGCTGTGAGCCGACTGAACCGTATTCGCAGTGACGGATCGACTGTGAATTCTATTGCGCGACTGAGACACGGCTGAATTCTGATCTCCTGCTGCCCGGAGCAGATCCCTGATCTGCAGCAAACCTCTGCCAGCTTCTGACTGCGAAGGCTGGATGGACTCTGCTATACGGGTCGCAGCTGCTAAATTCTGGATTGGGGTTCGATATACCTGAGTCGGCGGGAAGAGTTGGCGTCGACTGGTGTCGGGAACTCGTTGTCGCGCGCGCTCGTCGAGTGCTCGCTGAAGATTCTCCAGTCGAGTGCGTTCGGCCAAATTGGCCAGATGTGCCTCCTCCAAGGCACGAGCCTCGGGGGTCTCTCCTGCGATGGGAGTACGCAGGGCTTCCACGTTCCTGCGGCGAAGTTCCTCTCTTTGCAGAGAGTCGAGTGGCTCGGGCTGGTACTCTTCGTGGCCTCGTGCGGGGTCGCCTCCGTCACCTGCTCCACCATCACGGGCGAAGCCAGGGGGACTGCGGGGCCCGTCGACCATCAAGATTTCCGCCGCTGGATCACTGCTATCGCACTCGGATGTAGTCTCTACGGAGCCAGTCGACAGATTGAACAAGCCGTAGAGGGATTCGTCGGGCTTGATTGCCGCAACTTGGGTGGTGGCTGATTGGCGAGCCACCGCGTGCCTCACCCATCGCTGAAGCCTCGACCGGCCCGAGCACTTGCGCTGGCGGGAGACCGGGAGGGTGGACGATGGAGGAGTCGTCCGATATGGAGTCGACGGTTGCCGGAGCAGAACGCCGCGGACACATGCGCGAAAATGCGTCGCACCGCAGACGGGGAGCGCATCAACGTCGAGTGGAGCCTCCTGGAGCCAGGCGGAGTCGTCGGCGATGAAGGTGAGAGTGCCGAGACAGATCTCTCGACCTTCGACCAAAACTCCAGCAGACACCATGATGAAAGTACTCGGAAGAATCGCAACTTCTCCACAAAATCGCTAAAATACCTGCCCCACGGTGGGCGCCAACTGTCGTGGTTCTAAGCCTGACAGTAGAGTGGGGGGTAGGTATGGAGAGGCAAGGTCCTAGATATGGAGAGGTTGTAAACACAAAGGATGTACGAGTTCAGGCCCTTCTCGGAGGAAGTAATAGCCCTACGTCTCGGAGCCCGGAGGCGGTCGAGTGGATTATGAGTATATGAGTTACAAGATGCCGAACCCTTCTACCTGTGGAGGGGGGTGGCTTATATAGAGTGCGCCAGGACCCCAGCCAGCCCACGTAGGAGAGGGTTTAAGGTGAGTTAAGTCTGGGGCGTTACTGGAAACGCCCCACATAAAGTGTCTTTACTATCATAAAGCCTACTTAATTACAGGGCGTTGCAGTGCAGAGTGTCTCTTGACCTCCTGGTGGTCGAGTGAGTCTTCGTGGTCGAGTCCTTCAATGCAGTCGAGTGAGTCCTTCGATGGTCGACTGGAAGGCGACCTCTTCTAAGGGTGTCCTTGGGTAAGGTACTTAGATCAGGTCATGACCCTACCCTAGGTACACGACCCCATCACCTGGTCCACTCACTCATTCAAGAGCAACACAACTAGCAAATTTCTGTGGGCACTTTGCATTTGTCTCTATATCAGAACCCAAGAAAGTTGCTGAAGCCTTTATGGAACCTGAATGGATTCAAGCCATGCAAGAAGAGCTTCACCAGTTCGAGCTGAATAATGTCTGGGAACTAGTAAAGTGTCTTGATCCTCGCAAGCATAATATCATTGGCACCAAATGGATCTATCGCAACAAACAAGATGAACATGGTCAAGTTGTCAGAAACAAGGCTCGTCTAGTTGCTCAAGGTTACACTCAAATAGAAGGGATTGAATTCGATGAAACATTTGCTCCCGTGGCAAGAATTGAAGCCATTCGCATACTTCTTGCATATACCAACCATCATAACATCCTTCTATACCAAATGGATGTGAAGAGTGCTTTTCTCAATGGCAAGATTGAAGAAGAAGTGTATGTTGCACAACCACCTGGCTTTGAAGATCTAAAACATCCTGATATGGTGTACAAGCTCAACAAGGCGTTGTATGGCCTCAAACAAGCTCCTCGCGCTTGGTATGACACGCTCAAAGACTTCTTGAAGAGCAAAGGCTTCAAACCTGGTTCACTAGATCCAACACTCCTCACGAAGTCATACGATGGTGAACTGTTTGTGTGCCAAATCTATGTGGATGACATTATCTTCGGCTGCACCTACAAGAGATACAGCGATGAGTTTGGGCACATGATGCAAGAGAAATATCAGATGTCCATGATGGGTGAGCTGAAGTTCTTCCTTGGTCTTCAAATCCGTCTGCAGAGAAATGGCATCTTCATATCACAAGAGAAATACCTCAAAGACTGCCTAAAGAAGTTTGGGATGCAAGACTGCAAAGGATACACGACGCCAATGCCAACCAAAAGTCATCTGGGTCCTGACAACAATGGTAAAGAGTTCAATCAAAAGGTATACCGCTCCATGATTGGTTCCTTACTTTACTTATGTGCATCTAGGATAGATATAATGCTTAGCGTTTGCATGTGTGCCCGATTTCAAGCGGCACCAAAGGAGTCGCATCACCTAGTGGTGAAGCGAATTCTTTGATATTTGGCTTACACCCCCAATGATAGGATTATGGTATCCAAAGGGATCAACATTTGATCTGATTGAGTATTCTGATGCTGATTATGCTGGTGACAAGGTTGATCGCAAGTCCACCTCAGGAACATGTCACTTTCTTGGTCGATCACTTGTATGTTGGTCTTCAAAGAAGCAGAACTGTGTATCACTCTCCACTGCTGAATCTGAATACATTGTTGTTGAATTGTGCTTTGCTCAGCTTCTATGGATGAAGCAAACTCTCAAGGACTACGGCATCAACACGAAGAATGTGCCACTCTTCTGTGACAATGAAAGCGCCATCAAGCTTTCCAAGAATCCAGTTCAGCACTCGAAGACATAGCACATTCAGATCCGTCATCACTTTCTCAGAGATCATGTCAACAAGGAAGACATTGATATCATTCACATCAACACTAAAGAGCAATTGGCAGATATCTTCACTAAGCCCTTGGATGAGAAAAGGTTTGCAAGTTGTGGTGTGAGCTAAATATCTTAGAATCCTCGAATGTCCTGTGAATGGACACACATCCTAACGCTTATGCATGTTGACGACTTAGATGTGCAACACATGAAGTAACGTATATCTTCAATTAATGAAGACTTACCCTCTGAGTGTGAATACATTAATGTGGAATTTGACTTCGGAGCACCATGATAATTGTGTGTCGTGTCTGGGTCTAATACTTCCTATAGGGTGGGTAATGCCACCACCAAAATTATTATTGAAGTGTTTCTCTTGGCGTTACAATTGCAAAGTCTTCGCATTTGGATTGTCTTCAGCATTATTTTGTCTTCATAATTTATCTTCACAATGTTGATTTGGTTCATACACACACACACACACACACACACACACACACATATATATATATATATATATATGTGTGTGTGTGTGTGTGTGTGTGTGTGTGTGTGTGTGTTCTATCCTCTATAGCATTCACTTATAGATATGTCTTCACTCTTGAATCTTTTGATGTAAGTGAATGTGATCGGACCCTAACCTGTTTTATGCTTCTTCCTCAACTCTATCTGTCCAAATCATATGCATTCTATTGAAGCCTGTCAATTGTCTTCTCCGAGTCCTTGTCAACGGATGACAATCTGACAAACATTTAATATATTTTTAATGTTGCATCCTTATTGCCTGAAAACCAGAGAAGCCAGAACAACCACCCGACAATCCAGGCATGCGTGGGAACATGGAACAACTTCCAATGTGTTGCATGTTTGCCACGTGTCCGTCTAATGTGAACCACCAGGGGCACCTTCGTAATTGTGTTGTGCTGTCCCTTTCCTTATAAATACACATCACATCGCGGTCAAAATCCCTCTTCCACCTCTATACCTCACTCAAACCCTAGCGCCACCGCTAGCTCTTGACAACGCTGGTGACGAAGCGCTTAGCTGCCGTGACCTCACTGACGTCGTCCTCACGCTGGCCGCGGATCTCGTCTTCTCCGCCGCCATCATAGGTGTCTTCCATTGCCAAGTTAGGGCACGGGAGATTGAATTGCTCGGCCTCCTACTCCGTTCCGTCTAGCAGTTCTTTGTGTGGTAATTAAAACTTACTTTTTACTACCTTTTTTATCGATAGATTCATCCTTCTCTACCAAAAGTGGTTTCTATATTTACACTATTGAATCTATCATGTTCTGCATCTCATATCAATGCCTAGCATATTCACCTATGCTTCACATCAAGTTAGATTCCTCACTTGTACCTATTCTTGGATTCGTACAAATCTGGAACCAACTCTCAACAAATAAGTGAATGTCTTTGCTTTATGAGGTCAATATCTTCAAACTGATTTATCTTCAAAATCTACTGAGAATGACCTCTTCCCCTTCCCTCGCACCTCTAATGCTGTCACAGGTACATGTCCATGGGAGAATCCCTTGGTTCTCATAGTCTACATTCATTTGCAGAGTTCTTACAGAGTCACATCAATTCTCCTGAAGCCAGTTCCTGTCTGACCAGCCATCGGAAGCCTTTGCAAGTTCTGAAGCCATTCAGTTTAAACTTCATGGCCACGGAAAAGTCAGCTAGAAAGGGTGAAAGACAGCACCGTGGGAATACATCCAAAGATTTGCCACCTGATCTGTATGAAATGTACAAGACAGACCCTGAAGAAACCTATGGTGAACGCAAAACTCGAACCTAATGGATTCGAAGATATTGGGCAGAGGAATGGTTTAAGTACATATTCGTCACTGCTGAGTATGCCGAGAAGAATGCCATCAAGCGACCTTGGGGAGATATCTTATACAAAAATCTTCAACACAAGTCCCTGTCCAAAGCCATTGATCAAGGCTTCTACCTTTGCATGGTTCGGGGACCACAGCCAGAGAATGCCGAACCATATTCTCTGCTATGGTGTCATGAAGACAATCTGTTCAAGTGCAGCTTCAAGTTTGCCAAGGATTCTACTATGAAGAACAAGAAAGCATTTGGACTTGACTTCAACCCCGGTCCATTTGCTCCTCGGGCTGATGGCACCCGTGATGCCAATCCCAATGTCATCGGTCCCTTGTATAACCTAGAAGGCCTCATTGTAGTTCAAGGGGGCATCGTGGATCACTCAGCTGATGACGCAGATTCTGATGAAGCGCCAGCTCCTCCTAAACCACAGAAGCAGAAGAAGTCAAAGGTTACAAAACCCTCTGTCGCACCAAAAGCTTCACGTGTGAAGCCATTGGCAACTGCTCCTCCTGCATCCAGTATGCAATATGAAGATCTCTCTCGCGTCTCCAAGAAGACCAAGAAGTCTATACAGAAGAAGAAGCCCATCCTGAGTTCCGCTCAAGCACTGACCCCAGTTGCTGTTCTGAGGAACAAGAATGAAGCCATTGATCTGTCTAGTGATGATGATCTTGGTGAGAATGTTCTTGAGTTGTTGATAAAGAGCAAACAAGATGTGGAAATATTCAACGATCTTCCCCTCTTTGATGTGGACATCCTAAATTACTTCATTGATGAGTGGTTTGCCAATCCGGGCCTCAGTATTGATGATCTTCAACTTCCCATTGGCATCAGTGTCTCCTTCCACAGTGCCATCGCAAATGAGCTAGCTCTGGCTCAGAAGATAGTTGAGCTGAAGAACAAGATTGACTATGAAAAAGCTCAATTCAAGAAGCACATGGCCAAGCTCAGTGTCACTGATGTTCAGAACTTCAAGCAGCTGCTGCATGACCTCAAGGAAGCGTTTCACAAGAAACGTGAAGAAGCAAAAGGTTCAAGAGAACGGATGAAACAACTCGCTGCATAATGTGTTCAGCTCACAATGAAGCTGAAAAGCGAAAGGCTCTTAGGCGTCCAGGCATCAACCCCGAGATGGCTGCCAAAAATAAGAAACCGACCGTGACCCAAGCTGAGGCGTCAGGACGGGAAGCACCTCGCATAGTCTTCCCTGCCAGCATGACAGGCTCGAAGCCTAAGGTCCCCATAGTTGCTTCAGAACTCAAGAAGACAAGGGCAGCTAAGGCCGAAGCCAGGAAATGCAAGAACAAAAATGTCTCTGATGATGCACCACTGACCAAGAAGCGGAAGACAAAGTCTTCGAAGAAGGATCGGGCTGCTCCCTCAGAGCCCTTTTTGTCGAGCCCCTCTTAGTTGCTCGTCCTGCATCTCCCCACCAAGAGCGTCAACTAGTACTTCACGAGCCTGCTTTCACAGAGGCTCCTGAAGTTGAAGTAGTTCCAGATGTTGACCCCACCGCAGCTGAAGACATTGGTCCCCAAGACAATGTGGAAGATGATGAAGTTCTTCCTCAGATCGAGCACCAAAAGGTATCATCGCCTGTTCTCACGAACAGCAAAATCATCAGCATTGGTCGTCCCTTGACGCCAGTCGCTCAGGATGCATCGTGGGCTGATCGCCTCCAACAAGAAACTCCAAGTCAAAGTTCACCCAGTACTCCCCCATCTCAAGTCACCACTCCGGTGCTTGATGATGATGACTATGTGGTCCATCCAACTCCCACACCAAAAGCGTCGCTCGCATTCCATAGGCTTCAAAAAGGACCAAGGCCACAAGTCGCTATGCCGAGCGTTCTAGCAGGAGAAGTGCAACCCAACTCAGTAGCACGTCAAGTGCTTCCTGAAGCCACTCCATCTATGAACGTCTCTGAGTCTGAAGCCAAGGCTGCTGAAGACATACCGGCTGCAACAACCAAAGAACATCAAGAACCCAGTGAAGAAGAAGAGTGAATTGTCACACCCCCCCACCACCAATCAAGAAGTTGTTCTCAAGGAGAACGAGTTTGTGCCCGACCCTCTAGCTCCTCAAGTGGAGGTTGCAAATACTAAGGCGGCCACCAACAACACTACTGAAGCCAATGGCATTGTCATGGCTGAATCTAATGTGGCGCCTACAGTGAATATGGTGTCTGAAGCCAATGATGCACCTGTAACCAATGTGCAGTCTGAAGCCCATGTCAATGCCACTGCTCTTGTACCACCTTCACGGCCTCACACCATTGAGCAAGCATTTTATCAAGGCGAGCTTGTCACTATTCAATGGCTGATTCTGGTTCCTCCGCCTGCTCCCGAACCTCAATTTGATTATCATGTGGAGCACAGGCCTCAGGTCCAGAAGCCAAAACCGAGGCTGCCAAGATTTCCAGGAACTGCATCTTCGCCAGGATCGTTCAATGTGAATGGCTTCATTGAACACAACACCTTCTTTGATAGTGCCAAGAACCCATATTGAAGGCCAAGAATTTCATCTGATCGGTTCTGGAGCTATGAGCAGCGTAGTTATTATTCTTGTGTCTTATACAATCAAGGGCACATTTTTCCTTATATGCGTCTAGACTGTGAAGCCATTGCTGGACTGCCCTGCTTGGAAGAAGCCCTAGACTGCTTCAGAGATGCTGGCCTTCTGCAGTTTGTGACTGACAAAGAACATTGGAATGAAGAGCTTCTGCTACAATTCTATGCTACTCTTCACATTCAAGCTATAATAGGGATACGAAAACTTGGGTCCTTGAGTGGATGACAGGCAATGTACACCATGAAGCCAAAGCTCTTGATATCATTGAGCTTATTGCCCTGCCCATTCCAGGTGAACTTTATGAACCTGGTTGTCAGCTTCATCGCAATACTTTAGAGAGCATATTCCAGAAGCCTAAGCCCAATATGAGCCAAATGTTGAGCATGATGAAGCCACTGCCACAAGATGCTGAATATCCAAAGGACTTCTTTGTTGAAGACCTAGAGTATCTACCCCGCGCCATCTATCATATTATAAGGCAAACTCTATGGCCCATCAAAGGACATTCTTCTACAGCAAAGCTTGAAGGCTCAATGAAGACATTGGTTTTCTATATTCTCAATGGCATCAGCTTCAATGCTCAGGATTTCTTAATCAGACAACTTGTTGCAACTGGCTCTGATATACTTGGTCTGAAGTTTTGTGCTCCATGGTTAATGTGCCTCATCAAGCTTCACTCTGCTATCAACTATCAGCCCTCTGCACACAACCATCTCATATTCCTGCCAGAGGTTGATATGTTTGTCGAAGCCATATACCGAGAGCCTGCCAAGGAGCCAATTTATCTTCACAACGTCGATCGTCAAAGTTTCACTCAACTTATTGAAGGAGTTCTGTCACAACCGGTTTTTCAATAAAAATACTTATTGAGAAATCGATCTCTTGATTCCAGTATAGGAAGAGTTATCCTTACTGGTAGACAAATACTTGAATACAGAAGACCAGTAGCATCAAATATATTACAGGGTTGAGCTGAGGATGCTCAACAATTTATTACAAACACGCCAATATTATACATAAGGGCGGTTATGACACAGGGGTGTGGTGACATGCTACTAGCTCGAGATAAAAGTGGTGGTGGATAACTTGGCTCCTAACTGGCAGCTCATAGAGCGTCGAGGTGAGGCTCGATGAATTTATTTCTAGGGTAGCGGAAGCGGATATAATACAATGACCAAATCCAAGATCGCACGGGACTGACTGGGACTCCTCTGGGCGTCGGACTCGCTATCGAACTCTTCATCCATGAGATCGCCTTCATCAACATCTGGCCAATCAACAAGCCAGGTGAGTACTTCGAAAGTACTCGCAAGACAGTTCAGACAAAAGATATAACAAATGCATGCATCAATGCGTTATGAGCAAAAAATAATGATGCTCATCCAAATAATAAAAAATGCGTGACTTGGTAATTAAAACAAACAACTGAAAACCGATCGGGTGTCTGGAGCGACGCCTCGAAAGGTAAACAAAATAAGAAATAATCATGTCGCAGTCGGGCGTCTAAGCGACACCACATAAAGGGCTTATACTGAAAAGTAAAAGACAAGCGTGCCACAGTCGGACGTCTGGGCGACATCGCAGAAAGGGCTTTTATTGAAAATAAACAACAAGTGTGCCACAGTCGGACGTCTGAGCGACATCACAGAAAGGGCTTATATTGAAAATAAATAACAAGCGTGCCACAGTCGGACGTCTGAG
>NC_057810.1:182109443-182109655 GCF_018294505.1 Triticum aestivum | reverse complement strand
GCTTATACTGAAAGTAAAAGACAAGCGTGCCACAGTCGGACGTCTGGGTGACATCGCAGAAAGGGCTTTTATTTGAAAATATATAACAAGTGTGCCACAGTCGGACGTCTGAGCGACATCACAGAAAGGGCTTATATTGAAAATAAATAACAAGCGTGCCACAGTCGGACGTCTGAGCGACATCACAGAAAAGGATTATATTGAAAATAAAT
>NC_057810.1:182080278-182109370 GCF_018294505.1 Triticum aestivum | reverse complement strand
GTGCCACAGTCGGACGTCTGAGCGACATCACAGAAAGGGCTTATATTGAAAATAAATAACAAGCGTGCCACAGTCGGACGTCTGAGGGACATCACAGAAAGGGCTTATATCAAAAGTAAATAACAGGTTATTCCATCCACAAGAATAAACTTTTAACTGGACTTAACACTCATGTAGTCTACCGGAGTTTTGTTACTGGGACTGACATTTGACAAGATAAGATGAACACAGTACTTGGACATGTACAAGATGATTTAAAGGATTTGTGACTCTGCAGAGTTTGTACTAACTGTCCACAGCCAACGGATTTCTGTAGTCACGAAGGACTAGTTCCATTTACGGTATTTCGGTAGAAACACATTTAACCAATACACACCCATTCCACCTCACGATGCCAGGAATCACCCTAGACAACGTCCAAGAAAAAATTTAAGACGGGGAGGTCACAACCTCGAATAGCATGGGATCAAATTTCTATACGCGCGCTCTAAGGGGTGCCCCCCTCTCGGTCCCAACCAGAAACACCCATGCGCCCTGACCGGATGACGGGCTTTAATCCAGGGCCATGGAACCCTCATCCCGGCCTCTCTATTTGGTGTGTACTAGGAAAACGGTTTGCAACTTACTAAGCCATATTCCTTGCGGAAAACATGTGGCAGTACAGGAAAGGAAATGAATGGGAATGTGACTTGATTCACGTTGACACTGAAGTCAAATAGACTAGCATAAGACTGGCATGCCACAACACTGCCATCTTACCCATACTCATGCCATCACATGGCCATGCACATGTGTATCCAACAACATATGGATTTCCGAAACTCACTTACCACTTCTTTGCATGAAATATAACATTCAAAGAAATGTTCATAAACATGCCATGCAACTCCTAAATGCAAACATGCAACAAACACTCATCATATCAAGAGTTCAAACATGCTTGCCTGGTTCGGAGTAGTCGGAGTCTAACTTGGTGAAGTTCGCGACTGCGTCACCTCCTCCGATATCTACGGTATAAGAAAAATACGTACGTAACGTAAATACCGTGAGTGCACAGAAAATTGTCCCAAATATTTTTCAAATAAATATGACAAAAAACTAGATAGAAAAATAAAGATGACAGAAAAAGAATCATTCAAAAACCATTTTCTGTTTAAAAATTATAAGTGTTTTGGTCCAAGGACCTCTCTGTAATGAAACTGAAACTTCCCAGGGGGCTAAGCAGAAAAGTCCAGAAAACGATTCAAACTGGAAAGCGCATTTTGCCAGAATACGCTTTCAGAAAACGGTTCGTTTAATAACAATGAGAGACTGACAGGCGGGTCCCACCCGTCAGGTTTAAAAATTTAAAAGGGGGAGACGGAGCTCATCGGCGCCCGAGAGCTGCGGTGGTCGCCGGCGGCGATCCACGGCGAGGCAAGGGGATCGGGTGGTACCTCCGTGCTCAGTGCATCATTACGCGTCGGCGGGTGGTGGTGGTGGTCGTTGGCGAGCACTGTGTCGACGGCGGCCCTGGCTCCGGCGGACGGCGGTTCGGGAGGGGTTGGCTCTTGCCGGAGAGTGCTGCGAAGGGCAAATTGAAGTGGGAGTTAGTCTTCTGGGTGCTCGAGGGGATTGCAGACGAGGTTTGGGTGCCGGGGACGGCCTCACCGGAGCGAATCGAGGTGGAGGCCGAGGCGGAACGGGGCGGCCGGAGTTGGGGGAGGAGACCTCCTCGAGGTCCTCCTAGTGGCCTGGCGGAGTGTTGGGGAGGTGCAGGGATGGTGCGTGCTCGAGGGCGAGCTCGGGGCCCCTTTTTATAGGCGATCCAAGGTAATGGCCGTGAACGGAGTTCTCCGGCGAAGGTTACGGTGGCGCAGGGCTTGGTCGGGGTGGTTTAGCGGTTGAGCTTCAACGTGGAGGTCTACTGGCTCCATTTAGGCACTAAACACGCTAGGATTAGAAGCTTTGGGGGTTGTTCGACGAAACGGGGCAGCGCGGGCCCGTCGGCGGCAGAGGGCGTGCCCTGTGCTTGCCGGGCCACGGCGACGGTGCCGCGGGAGTGCGCTGGTGTGCATGAGCCACGCGGAGGGCCAGGGAACGATGGGCGACGACAGGTGGTGTGGCGAGCGGGCTCGGGCCCTCGCTGGCCACCACGGGTGGCTCAGCCACCACAGAAACTGCGAACGCCGGCGAGGCTCGCCGCCACCGACGCCTGCATCCATCCAAGGGGGCGTGCGGCGCTCCGGCCAGGGAGAAGAGGCCGTGCGCAACGCGCCAGGGCGCACTGTTGACAGGTGACCGATCTCTCACGACACTGAACTTCTGAATCTCTTAATTTCTCTGAAAGTGCAAAGTAACAGTGCAGGCCAGGTGTTCGACAGAATGATTTTGGCATGTGGGGATTTTTCCTTGAGCTGATTTTTGGTGGAGTGGCCTCTCATTGCAACTGGGGGCTGCCTGAATTTTGGTGGAATTTTTGGATAAGTGGAGATATGAATTTCACCAAATTTGACAAATCTGGTCCAAACTTGCAGAGACTGAAATTTGAAAATTTTGAAAAGAAGAAGGGTGGATCTTGATGATTCTAGGTTGTGGGTGCTAGGGACTATCCAGAGAAGTTGATTTGAGATCAAAGTTCAAAGGCATTAAGGTACTTGCTTTGCAAATCACCTAGGCTCAAAATAAAGGACAGAATTGTTTTGGGGAAAGAAATAAATGAAATAAAACCAAAAATGGTTCTAACTGGTTGGGACAGAATGTTTGGATTGTCCCAAAGAGGAAGGAGGGGTTTTTGGGAGATACCACAAGAGGCATGGTAAAAACAAGAATGGATAAAAACCAAAGAATAGCCCAAAACCAAAAAGATTTTCTTTTTAGAAGAAACTAAATCCAAGAAATGCTTTTGAGAAGAAAAACTCAGAAGGGAGGTTTTTAAGAAGGGTTTTATGACATTCTTCAAACCAAGCAAGGCTTTTGCTGAAAACAAAAACAACAACAAAATTTGGAGTGTCACAACACCTACCCCCTTAGGAAAAATCTCGTCCCCGAGATTTCAGTTGATCCTCAAACAGGTGTGGGTGCTCAGTCCGAAGAAAATCCTCTCTTTCCCAAGTTGCTTCATTCTCGGTGTGATTGCTCCATTGAACTCTGAAAAATTGATGGTTTTCTATCGGGTCCTCCTCTCAGACTCCTCTAATATTTTTATTGGGCGCTCCCGGTAGGTGAGGTCTGGTTGCACGTCTATGTTTTCATGTGATACTTGCTTCTCTGGGTTGCTCACGTACTTCCTCAACTGCGAGATGTGGAACACGTTGTGGACATCGGATAAATCTTCGGGTAAGTCTAGCTGGTAGGCTACCGTGCCTCTTCGGGCCACTATACAGAATGGTCCGATGAATCTTGGTGCTAGCTTTCCCTTAACCTTGAATCATTGCAGACCCCTCATAGGAGAAACTCTTAGGTACACAAACTCTCCGGGTTCAAAACTGATTTCCCGATGCTTTTGATCGTAATAACTCTTTTGTCGACTCTGAGCTGTCTTGAGTCGATCCCTAATCATCTTAACTTTTTCCTCAGCGTCCTTGAGCATATCTGGGCCGAAGATATGGCTGTCTCCGGTCTCTGACCAATTTAGCGGTGTACGGCATCTTTGGCCGTATAGGACTTCAAATGGTGCCATTTGCAGGCTGGCCTGGTAGCTGTTGTTGTATGCGAACTCTGCGTATGGCAAGCTTTCTTCCCAACTGTTTCCGTAGGTGAGAACACACGCTCTCAGCATGTCTTCTAGAATTTGGTTGGCGTTCAGTTTGCCCATCAGTCTGGGGGTGGTATGCGGTACTGAAAGCTAGTTGGGTTCCCAGTGCCTGTTGTAGGTGATCCCAAAATCTAGAGACGAACCGTGTGCCTCTGTCAGATATGATAGTCTTTGGGACTCCATGCAGGCAGACGATATGGGCAAGATAAAGTCTGGCCAGCCTCTGAGTGGTGTGAGTTGTCTTCACCGGGATGAAATGTGCCACCTTAGTTAATTTGTCGGTTATGACCCATATGGCATCATTTCCGTGTCGTGACCGGGGTAGTCCAACAATGAAATCCATTCCAATCTCGTCCCACTTCACTCGGGTATCTTGTTTGGCTGTAATAGCCCGGCTGGTTTCTGGTGCTCGGCCTTGATGCGTTGACAAGAGTCACAACATGCAATGAACGTGGCTATGTCTCTCTTCATACCGTGCCACCAAAAAAATTCCTGAAGGTCTTTGTACATTTTTGTCCCTCCAGGATGGATTGAATACGGAGCGGTGTGGCTTTCAGCTAGAATCTGTTGTTTGAGGTCCTTGATATTTGGTACGCAAATTCTTTCTCCGTACCACAATATTCCCTGCTCGTCTATGTTGAATTTTGAGGCCTTGCCCAAACTCACTTTCCTTTTTATGCCATCAATGCTGGGGTGTCCATGCTGAGCCTCCTTAATCTTTTCTATCAGGGTAGGCTGTATTTCCAAATTCGACACACTGCCTTCGGTGACCATTATTAAATTGAGTTTGGCAAATTCCTGTTGAAATTCTGGCCTCAAATGTGGTATACTGTCATTGTCCGAGCTGGGATTCCGACTAAGGGCATCTACCACTACATTTGCTTTTCCGGGGTGATAGTGGATTCCAACATCATAATCCTTCACTAACTCCAACCAGCGTCGTTGCCGTAAATTGAGTTCCGGCTGTGTGAAAATATACTTAAGGCTCTTATGGTCTGTGTATATTTCACAATGATTTCCAAGTAGAAAGTGTCTCCATTCTTTGAGTGCATGGATGACTGCTGCCAACTCCAAGTCATGAGTAGGATAATTTTCCTCATGCTTGTGAAGTTGTCTGGAGACATACGCAACTACCTTGCCTTCTTGCATCAATACGCATCCGAGGCCTTTCCGGGATGCGTCACAATATACCTCAAAATTCTTGTGTATGTCTGGCACAATTAATACTGGTGCCGTTGTTAATTTCCTTTTTAGCTCTTGGAAGCTTTTCTCATAGGCTTCCGTCCATTCAAACTTCTTGTCTTTCTTGAGTAACTGCGTCATTGGCTTTGCTATGGTGGATAATCCTTCAATAAATCTCCGATAATAGCCTGCCATTCCCAAGAAACTTCGTACGTCCGTTACGCTAGCTGGTGGTTTCCAGCCAAGTACGGCCTTGACCTTTTCCGGGTCTACTGCAATACCTTCTTGGGTTAGTACGTGGCCCAGAAAACCCACCTATCTTAGCCAAAATTCACACTTGCTGAACTTGGCGTACAGTTGATGTTTCCTGAGTTCTCCCAGTACAACTCTGAGATGTTCGACGTGCTCTTCTGGTGTCTTGGAGTATATCAGAATGTCATTGATGAATACCACAACAAACTTGTCCATATACTTCATAAATACTTTGTTCATGAGGTGAACAAAATATGCGGGAGCGTTTGTTAGCCCAAATGGCATTACTGTGAATTCATGCAGTCCATATCTGGAAGTGAAGGCTGTCTTGGGAATATCTTCTGTTCACACTTTTAATTGGTGGTATCCCGATCTCAAGTCAATTTTTGAGAAGACTTTGGCCTGAGCGAGCTGATCAAATAAATCATTTTTTGGGGCATTGGATATTTGTTTTTGATTGTGACCATGTTAAGGGCTCGATAGTCTATACACAATCTCAGTGTCCCATCCTTCTTCTTGGCAAATAAAATTGGAGAACCCCAAGGTGAGGAACTGGCTCGTATGTATCCTTTCTCCAATAATTCTTTTATTTGCTTCTTCAATTCTACCAACTCGGATGGTGCCATTCTGTATGGTTTCTTGTAAATGGGAGCGGTTCCGGGTACTAGCTCAATGCTGAATTCTATCTCTCGGTCTGGTGGCATGCCTGGTAGTTCTTCTGGAAATACGTCTGGAAATTCACACACTACTGGAACCTTGTTCAGCTCAGAAACGTCCACCTTGTTTAATCTCGGTTGCCGAGGTATTTGTCTCTCTTTGGCTGAAACTTTTATTGTCTTCCCGTGATGGTGTGTGAGAATTACGGTTCGGTTGAAGCAGTCAATAAAACCTTTGTTGGTGGTTAACCAATCCATTCCTAGGATGACATCCAGTCCTTTACTTTCCAACACGATAATGTTGGTGTAAAACTTCAATCCTTCAAATTCAATAACCACACCTTGACAGTAATTCTGGGTCACTTGCTTAATCCCAGGGGACTTGATGATCATGGACTTTTCCAGGGGAACATCGAAAAATTATTTTGCAAAGCAAAATTCTTTGAAATGAATGAGTGAGAAGCTCCAGAATCAAACAAAACCATGGCAGGTATTGTGTTGACAGGGAACATACCGAGTACGATATCTGGGGCATTCTGTGCTTCCTCTTTGGTCACGTGGTTCAGATGACCCTTCCTGTGGTTGTTATTGGGGTTGAAATTGTTTCGCTTGGGCGTTGAATTATTGCCACCATTGTTAGGCTTTGGGGTTGAGTTCCTTGGCTTGGCGCACTGCTTGGCATAGTGCCCTTCTTCTCCACAAGCGTAGCAAGTGACGCCTGGGCGATATGTGAACTCCTTGTCCCTTGCATGGAAATTCTTGATTGGGCGTGAATTATTCGTGTGGGTTTATGTGTCCCACCTTTCTGAAATTCTGTCTTGCTTCGGGGGTTGCGAGCAAAAGTAGACTGGTCCCTTTTGCGTTTGCGGAAATCTTCCAAGCTGCGTCGCTCATTTTCCAAAGTAATGGCCTTATCCACCAGTGTTTTAAAATCTGGAAAGGTATGCACAACCAGCTCGCATTTAAGTGCGGGTGCCACGCCTTCCAAGAATTTTTCCATCTTCTTGCTCTCGGTCATACGCTCTTCGTTGGCGTAGCGAGACAGCAGAGTAAATTGGCTGTTGTATTCTGACACTGTCATGGTCCTTTGTTTGAGGTCATCAAATTCTCTCTTCTTGATTTTCATAACACTTTTAGGAATGTGTGCCCCATGAAAACCTTCCTTGAAATCCTCCCAGGTTATTTCATTTTCATTGGGGTGCATGTGCAGGAAATTTTCCCACCACGATGCAGCTGCTCCCGTGAGATAATGCGGTGCATATAGTACTTTCTCACGGTCTGAACACTATGCAATAACTAATTTTCTCTCCATGTCTCGAAGCCAGTCATCGGCCTCAAGAGGTTTGTCAGTATGAGAAAATGTTGGGGGACGCATCTTCTGTAACTCAGATAACTTGGATTGCTGCTGATACTGTCCATGGTGATTTCCCATATTGATGAATTGGTTCATCATTTCCTGGTGTTGTTCCTGACTCTGTTCATAAAGACGACACACTTGGGTAAATGATGTTCCACTGTCCTGTTGACTTGTCTGTCCCTGAGTGAAATTGTGGTTTCGTGGTGTGCCATAATTTTCCGCTGGCGGGATTGGCATGGAGCGTGTCCAAGGACGAGACATCTTTCACTCTAGGGATATATTTTGTGAAACTCGTAAGACAAGAAAGAGAGTCGCAAAAGTCAATAAAATCACACAAACGGGAAATTTTAAAAGCTCCAAGGAAAAAACACGATTTGCGCGCGGAGAAGGACTATTACATATCTTACACGCGAGCATAACTATACAATACATCACTCAGGATATGCGTACATAATCCTGACATGTTATTGAGACTAGTGCACTTCTCCAGACCCTACATGATGCGCAAACAAGCTACTTCTCACAACCTATGTACATATAAACATATCACACAAGTCGATGCATCGCATGGCGGCTAAGCGTACTCAGTCGGAGATGGTGAGGATCTCCCTTGGCCTGCCGAGGGTGAGACGCAGTGAGGCTGGGGACTCAACCTCCTCCTCGCTAATAGGTTCCATACGAGAAGCGCTGCGCTGAGCTACTGGAGCGGTTGCCATAGGCGGAGTAACACGAATATGAGTGGGCGCAATAAGTGGAGTAGCACGAGTAGGAGTGGGCGCAATAAGTGAAGTAGCACGAATAGGAGTGGGCGCAATAAGTGGTGCAGAGTGAACGGGAGTGGGTGCAATAACTTGGTTGAACTCCTCGGTGGTAGGCAGACGACGAGCAGTGGCGAGAATGGTAGGTGAATGAGATGCTGAGGACGAGACGAAAGTCAGCGGTGGAGCGGTGTGCAGGAGTTCCCTTCTCTTGGTGGCACAGCCATGGACTGAGTCCATGCGGGCAGCTACGAGGTCGTCCACCATGCTGTCGAAGGCTGCCTCCAGGGCTCGAAGGTACTCGACAAGCATCTCAAAGGCCTTGTCTCACTCTCCTCTAGGGCAAGAGAATGAGTAGTGACAGGTGTATGGCACGTGGCATGGAAGGTAGCGGTAGCGACGGGTCTTCATTGCAGGAAGAACATCCCGGAGACGAGCTATCGCCTCACGGGCAGCCATCTGCATAGCATGCCTCTCTGTAGGCATGGCTCTCCCCAAGAACCGGAAGCAGTGTATCTCAGCACGCCCTCCCTTGAATTGCACCGCAGCCTGGTGCATGGCCAGGCTGTGTCGTTGATCTTGTGTGGGTAAAGTGTGAAGACTGGGCGCACGGATGGCCCCATCGTGACCTGAACGGCGAAGGAGGGGAGCTTGACGAACCCCTCAGGCACGTTGGCGAACATCTGTAACTCACATACGTTGTCAACCATCTATAAAAGTAGGCAAAAATTCTGAACGATCAGATCATAAATTTTATGCTGACTGTCAGAAAAATGACTACATTTGCAAAAACATGAATAGACTCTATCATGCTAATAACCAATTAGCGATCGCACCTAGTGGCTTCCTACAGTCAGCCTGGCTCTAGTACCAAGTTTTTCACGACCGGTTTTTCAATAAAATACTTATTGAGAAATCGATCTCTTGATTCCAGTATAGGAAGAGTTATCCTTACTGGTAGACAAATACTTGAATACAGAAGACCAGTAGCATCAAATATATTACAGGGTTGAGCTGAGGATGCTGAACAGTTTATTACAAACACGCCAATATTATACATAAGGGCGGTTATGACACAGGGGTGTGGTGACATGCTACTAGGTCGAGATAAAAGTGGTGGTGGATAACTTGGCTCCTAACTGGCAGCTCATCGATCGTCGAGGTGAGGCTCGATGAATTTATTTCTGGGGTAGCAGAAGCGGATATAATACAGTGACCAAATCCAAGATCGCACGGGACTGACTGGGACTCCTCTAGGCGTCGGACTCGCTATCGAACTCTTCATCCATGAGATCGCCTTCATCAACATGTGGCCAAATCAACAAGCCATGTGAGTACTTTGAAAGTACTCGCAAGACAGTTCGGACAAAAGATATAACAAATGCATGCATGAATGCGTTATGAGCAAAAATAATGATGCTCATCCAAATAATAAAAAATACACGACTTGGTAAGTAAAACAAACAACTGAAAACTGATCGGGTGTCTGGAGCGACGCCTCGAAAGGTAAACAAAATAAGAAATAATCATGCCGCAGTCGGGCGTGTAAGCGACACCACATAAAGGGCTTATACTAAAAAGTAAAAGACAAGCGTGCCACAGTCGGACGTCTGGGCGACATCGCAGAAAGGGCTTTTATTGAAAATAAACATCAAGCGTGCCACAGTCGGACGTCTGAGTGACATCACAGAAAGGGCTTATATTGAAAATAAATAACAAGCGTGCCACAGTCGGACGTCTGAGCGACATCACAGAAAAGGCTTATATTGAAAATAAATAACAAGCGTGCCACAGTCGGACGTCTGAGCGACATCACAGAAAGGGCTTATATTGAAAATAAATAACAAGCATGCCACAGTGGGACGTCTGAGCAACATCACAGAAAGGGCTTATATCAAAAGTAAATAACAGGTTATTCCATCCACAAGAATAAACTTTTAATCGGACTTAACACTCATGTAGTCTACCGGAGTTCTGTTACTGGGACTGACATTTGACAAGATAAGATGAACATAGTACTTGGACATGTACAAGATGATTTAAAGGATTTTTGACTCTGCAGAGTTTGTGCTAACTGTCCACAGCCAACGGATTTCCGTAGTCACGAAGGACTAGTTCCGTTTACGGTATTTCGGTAGAAACACATTTAACCAGTACACACCCACTCCACCTCACGAAGCGAGGAATCACCCTAGACAACGTCCAAGAAAAACTTTGAGACGGGGAGGTCACAACCTCGAATAGCATGGGATCAAATTTCTATATGCGCTCTCTAAGGGGTGCCCCCCTCTCGGTCCCAACCGGAAACACCCATGCCCCCTGACCGGATGACGGGCTTTAATCCAGGGCCATGGAACCCTCATCCCGGCCTCTCTATTTGGTGTGTACCAGGAAAACGGTTTGTAACTTACTAAGCCATATTCCTTGTGGAAAATATGTGGCAGTACAGGAAAGGAAATGAATGGGAATGTGACTTGATTCACGTTGACACTGAAGTCAAATAGACTGGCATAAGACTGGCATGCCACAACAATGCCATCTTACCCATACTCATGCCATCACATGGCCATGCACATGTGTATCCAACAACATATGGATTTCCGAAACTCACTTACCACTTCTTTGCATGAAATATAACATTCAAAGAAATGTTCATAAACATGCCATGCAACTCCTAAATGCAAACATGCAACAAACACTCATCGTATCAAGAGTTCAAACATGCTTGCCTAGTTCGGAGTAGTCGGAGTCTAACTTGGTGAAGTTCGCGGCTTCGTCACCTCCTCCGGTATCTACGGTATAAGAAAAATACGTACGTAACGTAAATACCGCAAGTGCACAGAAAAGTGTCCCTAATATTTTTAAAATAAATATGATAAAAAACTAGACAGAAAAATAAAGATGACAGAAAAAGAATCATTCAAAAACCATTTTCTGTTTAAAATTATAAGTGTTTTGGTCCAAGGACCTCTCTGTAATGAAACTGAAACTTCCCAGGGGGCTAAGCAGAAAAGTCCAGAAAACGATTCAAACTGGAAAGCGCATTTTGCCAGAATACGCTTTCCGAAAACGGTTCGTTTAATAAAAAATGAGAGATTGACAGGCGGGTCCCACCCGTCAGGTTTAAAATTTTAAAAGGGGGAGACGGAGCTTGTCGGCGCCCGAGAGCTGCGGTGGTCGCCGGCAGCGATCCACGGCGAGGCAAGGGGATCGGGTGGTACCTCCATGCTCAGTGCATCATTCGGGGTCGGTGGGTGGTGGTGGTGTTCGCCGGCGAGCACTGTGTCGATGGCGGCCCTGGCTCCGGCGGACGGCGGTTCGGGAGGGGTTGGCTCTCGCCGGATAGTGCTGCGAAGGGCAAATTGAAGTGGGAGTTAGTCTCCTGGGTGCTCGAGGGGATTGCAGACGAGGTTTGGGTGCCGGGGACGGCCTCACCAGAGCGAATCGAGGTGGAGGCGGAGGCGGAACAGGGCGGCCGGAGTTGGGGGAGGAGACTTCCTCGAGGTCCTCCTAGTGGCCTGGCGGAGTGTTGGGGAGGTGCAGGGATGGTGCGTGCTCGAGGGCGAGCTCGGGGCCCCTTTTTATAGGTGATCCGAGGTGATGGCCGTGAACGGAGTTCTCCGGCGAAGGTTACGGCGGCGCAGGGCTTGGTCGGGGTGGTTTAGAGGTTGAGCTTCAACGTGGAGGTCTACTGGCTCCATTTAGGCACTAAACGCGCTAGGATTAGAAGCTTTGGGGGGTTTTCGACGGAACGGGGTGGCACGGGCCCGTCGGCGGCAGAGGGCGTGCTCTGTGCTTGCCGGGCCACGGCAACAGTGCCGCGGGAGTGCGCTGGCGCGCATGAGCCACGCGGAGGGCCAGGGAACGATGGGCGGCGATGGGTGGCATGGCGAGCGGGCTCGGGCCCTCGCTGGCCGCCACGGGTGGCTCAGCCACCATAGAAACTGCGAACGCCGACGAGGATCGCCGCCACCGACGCCTGCATCCGTCCAAGGGGGCGTGCGGGACTCCGGCCAGGGAGAAGAGGCCGTGCGCAACGCGCCAGGGCGCACTGTTGACAGGTGACCGATCTCTGACGACACTGAACTTCTGAATCACTTAATTTCTCTGAAAGTGCAAAGTAACAGTGTAGGCCAGGTGTTCGACAGAATGATTTTGGCATGTGGGGATTTTTCCTTGAGCTGATTTTTGGTGGAGTGGCCTCTCATTGCAACTGGGGGCTGCCTGAATTTTGGTGGAATTTTTGGAGAAGTGGAGATATGAATTTCACAAAATTTGACAAATCTGGTCCAAACTTGCAGAGACTGAAATTTGAAAATTTTGAAAAGAAGAAGGGTGGATCTTGATGATTCTAGGTTGTGGGTGCTAGGGACTATCCAGAGAAGTTGATTTGAGATCAAAGTTCAAAGGCATTAAGGTACTTGCTTTGCAAATCACCTAGGCTCAAAATAAAGGACAGAATTGTTTTGGGGAAAGAAATAAATGAAATAAAATCCAAAAATGGTTCTAACTGGTTGGGACAGAATGTTTGGATTGTCCCAAAGAGGAAGGAGGGTTTTTTGGGAGAATTTTACCACAAGAGGCATGGTAAAAACAAGAATGGATCAAAACCAAAGAATAGCCCAAAACCAAAAAGGTTTTCTTTTTAGAAGAAACTAAATCCAAGAAATGCTTTTGAGAAGAAAAACTCAGAAGGGAGGTTTTTAAGAAGGGTTTAAATGACCTTCTTCAAACCAAGCAAGGCTTTTGCTGAAAACAAAAACAACAAAAAAAATTGGAGTGTCACAAGTTCATGATACAACTCGTGTTTATCCTTTGGCTGGAGGTACCCATGCACCTCATCGTGCCCATACTGAAGCCACTGAAAGCACAATTGCTGAAAGGCCTCGGAAGAGATCTCGCATACTCAATGACCGAGAGCTTCTCGTGGCCTTGCATCAGAAACAAGATAAGCATCATTACTGGCTCAAGCATTAGATGCAGAGTCTCTTGGTGGATGTTAATCGCATTCGCAATCTAGCCACCAAGAATGCATTTGTCACTCATGAAACCTGTCGGCGATTGTGGAAGAGTCTGACATTACTTACTCAGTTCTGAAGATGATCTTCTGCAAGATGGCTTCACATAGAGATTCAAATTTGATTCCACTCCTCCCAAGAACGATGTCTTGCGTCGGACTCCTTCACTCGAAGATTCTGAGTACTCCTCCCCAGCGGCAACTGTCCATGCCAGAGTCATCGATGATGAATATGATGCTACTTCACCAACTACCACTTTGGCATGTATCAACACTGCACCAGGCCCCTCCGCACCACCAAACTCCAACAACAACCCTACTCCTCCATCTACTCCTTCTGGGAACGAGTAGATGCTCTATGTCTTCAAACCTTTTTCATCATTACTGACAAAAGGGGGAGAAGCATATGAGTTGATAGTCTTCAAGCGGGTCCTCTTGGGTGGCTGCATTATTGTTGCTAAGTCTTACAACTCTCGTCTTTTGATACATTTGGTTCTCTGAGTTGTAACACTTAAACTTGATGGTCGTCTGCTACTTTATCCGCTATTTTGTGATGCGATGATAAATCCCGCATGAAGTCATTCTGCAGACGTCCATTTTTCGATATGCATATCATTATCTTTGTTACTTGCTTATATGCATAATGCATTGTCTTCACACTTTGATGATGGCCTCCACAAAGCAAAACCTGCCATGTGCATTTGCATTCAAATGCAAATCATTTATATGCACATCTTCAGGGGGAGCCTCATCTTATGTATGAAGACAATACTCACAACACTAAACTTTCACATACTTTTATCCCCTTTGAAAACTTCAACTAGTTTTTCATCAATCACCAAAAAGGGGGGAGATTATAAGTGCATCTAGTGCCACCCCTAGTTGGTTTTGGAGTATTGACGACAAAGTTGGTTGAGGGACTAATGTGTTTGTGAGAATTGCAGGATAACACTAGTAGTAGTCCCATATTGATTCTGTTTACCTACCATAGATGACCCCTAAAAATGTGTGAAGACATTGAAGACAATGGTGGTCTGTGAAGACATTCACATTGAAGACGATGACAGGAGAAGACATCGCGTGAAGACTATGGAGTGCGAAGACATAGTTGTTTCGTAGTTTCCTTTTCTTCTTTGTTAAGTCATAGGAACCACCGTACTGTTAAGTGGGGTCCAAGTGAACAAAGTCAGAGTGACTGAAGTGATGCTCAACCAAATCCTATGTCTTCGAGCGAAGACAATGAGAGCAAATCTTATCCAGAGCTGGATGAGTCAGCTTTTACTTGTAGCCCAAGTCAAGTTGTCGCGTGTGTTTGAAACCTGACCGTTGGACACGTGTCAATTCCTTAGTGACCCAGGGTCATTTTGGACAAATCAGGTCGGGTTGCCTCCTGGTTATAAATAACCCACCCCCTACACCATAGATTGGTGGTTGCTCAAAGTTTGTGCATGGATTTTGTTGTTTGAGAGCAACCCACCTCCGAAGATTTTGAGAGAGAATCCTTGCGAGGACAAAGCCCAAAACACCCAGAGCCAAAGAGTGTTAGGCATCAGTGAAGTCTTTCTGTCCGTGTGATTCGAAGACTTGTTACACTTGAGGACTATGAATCCTCCAGCCGGTTAGGCGTCGCATTCTGAGCATCCAAGAATCATTGTGGATTGCCGATGAACGAAGTGTGTGAAGGTTTGGAAGTATCCCTTGAAGACTTACCAGAGTGATTGGGCGAGGACTAAGTGTTCTTAGCTCAAGGGGAATAAGGTGAAGACGTGGTGTTCTGAGTTGAATCTCAGCCTCCGTAACCAGATGTACAGTTGTCACAGCAACTGGAACTGGTCCAACAAATCCCTTGTCCTCTCCGAGCAACTGGTTCTATCCTACCTCTCTCAGCTTACTTACAATTTTACTTTGTGAAGTCTTTGCCTACTTGCCTTACCTGTTTGACTTCACTGTGTGAAGACTATTGTCTGTTTGGTTTCATACTATCTTCCATCCTGATCCAATCTACCTTGCGGCTTATAGTCTTCGTGCTTTCACTTCATTGCTTACTTGACTATGGCTTGTCTAGTGTAGTCTACCTTCCGCTGCATATCAATAGGGTCATTTCTATCGTTTGTCTTCGAAACACCCATGTTTTGCAGACTTTCATAAAATTCGCCTATTCACCCACCCACCCCCCTAGTCGAATACTAGCACTTTCACCCTTTATTTCAGTTTTACACATTTATCTAGTGTGATGTTTAAGCATTACCTATGTTCTATTCATTTTTAACAATACCAATTTGAATTGCAATATTTGATGGCTGTTAAGCCTGCTGTCGGTAACATTGCCTTCCATTTTATATCTGCTTTAACAGCATGCTGAAACCAACACGTTCAAGCTATCATTTGGAGATGATTGTCGGTGTCAAAACCGGCTAATCTCGGGTAGGGGGGCCCAAGCTATATGTCTAAAGACCGATGGTAACTATGAACAAAGGACACCGTGTTTAGCCAGGTTCGGTCCCTCTTAATGGAGGTAAAACCCTACTCCTGCTTGATTATATTCGAAGGGTATAGGGGTTACAAGAGTTGATCTACCACGAGATCGAGTTGGCTAACCCTATATTAGCTAGCCTAGCAATATTCACTACAAAAAAATACACTTCCGTGATGATACGTGTTTGTCACAGTAGGTCATGTTTTCTGTCATGCATGTACATCCATGATGATTTTATGACAGAATTAAGATAGTCATACATGTGCTGTCATAGAAGTGTTCCATGACATTACCAAAATTATCATCACAAAAGTATCCACTTCCATGACGATAAATCACGTGTCACAGAAGTGCTTTCATTAAGGGTGAACGACACATGGCATCCACCATAATAGAACGTCGTTAAGCTATCAGGTCCGGTTTTGGATCCGATAACCCGTTAACAGCCCGGATCAATGGGGATTTTCCACGTGTAAAATCATCTCCACGTTGGCACAGGTATCACTCATCCAATGGGCGAGATGCGCCTATGGTATGTTGACACGTGGACCGGCCCAAAAGTGGCCCATAAAGTTTAAATGGGCCGGCCCAACTAAAGGCCCATAAGATTTTGTTTACCATAATGGGCCGGCCTAGCTAAAGGCCCATGAGATTTTGCGGACCATAATGGGCCGGCCCAGCTAAAGGCCCACAAGATTTTGCGGGCCATAATTGGCCGACCTAGCTAAAGGCCCACAAGATTTTGCGGGCCATAATGGGCCGGCCAAGCTAAAGGCCCACAAGATTTTGCGGACCATAATGGGTCGTCCCGGCTAAAGGCCCACGAGATTTCGCCCACCATAATGGGCCGGCCCAGCTGAAGGCCCACAAGATTTTGGGGACACTAGTAGGCCGGCCAATTAACAGGCTGCCATGTTTTGGGCCAAATGTCGGCCCATATTTGGTCAGGCCCATTAACAGTCTGCCACATTCAGGGCCTAATAATGGACCATATGAGATCCAGCCCATTAAAAGCCTACCATGTTCTGGGCCAAATTACGGCCAGATCAGGTCCGGCCCTTTAAGAGGATTTAGGCTAAATTATGGCCCATATCAGATTCGGCCTGTCAACTCGATGCTATGCTTTTGGGCCCACTTGCTAAAGGCCCATTTAGTAATTCGTCTTGATATTAGTTTTGGCCTATTAAAGGCATGTGTAACATTTCGGCCCTATATTTATTTCGGCCTGGCTAAAGTCTGTCATATAGTTGGGCCTAACTACGGCCCGGTTTGCATCCGGCCTGCTCACAGCCGATAATCTGATTGGGCCAAACAAAGACCGAGACAATTTTGGCCTGTTAAAAGCCCGTGATTTGATTGGCACAATCATGGGCAGGGGTCCATTTTGGGCTGTTGCCGGCCCGTGAGTTGTTCGGCATGTTTCAGGCCCAACCTATTTTTCAGCCTCCTAAAAGCCCATTGAGTTTTCTTGCGAAAAGAGGGTCGGCGGTTTACTCGGCCTATTAAAGTCCCGAATCTACTAGTGGGCCAGTTTACATTTAGGCCTGTTAACAAACCAAGATGACGGGGCCCATGATGCAGATCATACATCGTGATTGCATGACAGCCCGATTATGTACTATAATTTTACGGTTTGGTCGGTTTACTGCGAAGATAGGATATATATAGATATATATATATATACAGTAAAATAACTGCAGCATCATGAATAAGAAAAACCTAGACTATACAATAAATAAATTATGGCATATTACATCCACTGGGCATCAAAGTTCGCCACTATGATAATAAAGCACAAGCAGACAGCAGACTACATACACTGGGCATCAAAGATCGCCACCAGTGCAAATAAACACGTCGACAAAATAATATGCAAAACCAACATCACTTCAATAGAGTTCAAGAAAGGTTAGCCCTGCTCGGAAGCTGCAGCGCAAGCAGCTGAGCAAGCTGATGAGACTGCGCTTGTTTAACACTTATATCCTCCTCACTCTAAAAGATAAACAAGCAGACAGATGACAGGTTTTGCACATATAAGTATCAGTGCTGACAATTCATCACATTTCTTACTAATGAATAAAGTGACACGGTTTAAAATTGCATTAACACAATATGGTATTGTTCAGGTCAAGACATGCCAGGAAATGACATTGTGAAGGAGTTGGCAGCTTCACGACACCACTGGATTACAGATCAAGAACTCATAAGTATCAATGGTTAGTGTGCTGTCAATTTATCCCATTTCAGATTGGCAAATAAAGAGACGTTTTAAATAATAGTAGAATGATATGACATTGTTCATATTTAAGACATTGTAGAATATGACATTGTGATGTAGTGGGTAGGTTCACCACACCACTGGATTACGGATCAAGAACAGAAGCATACATGCAGTGCAAAAGAAGATCACTTGCTCTGTATAGTTTAATTTACATGGTATGAAGAAGGAACTTGGTTGTACAACTAAAAACTTAAATTGAGAAGGACAAACTTTTGTTTATGAACTACATAATAAACTTTAAACATGCAATTTGATGCAAACACCAAAACTAAACAGCTGTTGCAGTCATGCCTAACCAAATATACTCAACAAAGTTTGAAGGCTTGAGAAGGACAAACTTACATTATTGGTGAAGACAGGCTCTATAAATCCCTTGTCCATGCTGATGGGAGGGGGGATTCAAGAAGTTTACCATAGAATTTTCTTAATAAGCATTGCCTTTATTCTACATTTTGTTAAGAGTAAATATAGATGTGATAATATAAGAAAAAATGTAGAATATTTAAGATAAGATGAAGAGTGATGCTACATAACCAATTAGCTATAAATGTAAGTACAGCGATACAGGCAAAAGGTACAGCCAAGAGCAATGCAGAGCTAAACTTCTTCAGTACCATCGGTGTTATCCAACCTTATGGTAAGAGTAAATATAGATCCGATGTGTAGAAAATGGAGGGCAAAGGAAAATAAGCTGCAGAGTGATGGTACATCAACAACTACCTATCAGTATAAGTACACTGATAAAGGACAGCAAGTACTTACAAGAACAATGCAGAGCTAAAAAAATTCATTGGCATTGGATATATTCTACACTAATGTAACCATTCATACAGATCAGATAATTTGGAGCGAACAATTGATAAGCAAGCTATCATGCATACTGTTGTCACATAATGAACCAGGTATGTATGCAAGTACAGTGATATAGGACAACAGGTACTAACAAGAGCAAAATAGCGGGCAGCATATTTGTGATATCATGTCGTTCTTTTCAAACCAGAATTCTTCTTCGAGCAGATTTCCTACAAAAAAGATCCGTAAGGCACATGCGGAAAAGTAGAAGTTCAAATTGTCATGTGATTTCATAGACAGTGCCTCATCCTGGGAACAATACCAGTGCATAACAAGTTTTTTCAATTCAATGTCTTCTAAATTTAGCACAGGAGACTTCACCGGAAATTCGTTTATAGACTTGCCATCAAAGTGTGATTTCCTCGGGTAAAACCGATACTGCTGCAATGCTTCCTTGAAAAGCACAAGCAAGCTTTGCTCGTCATGACTATCCAGATTGACCCTCGCCTACTTACAACAATGTAATGTAAATCGTTGATGTGTTCAATCAGCAGAAAACAGGAAAATAATAACCATGAATAATAGCACTTACATGTAAGTTGGATAGGAAGATGTGAAAATGGTGTTTGTCTTCACTATAATCTTCCCATGATGGGAATATATACACGTAGTCCCTAACAACATTGAAAGCATTGTCTTTTAAACTGGGAATAACTGGAATGGGGTTCCAATCTGCAGGAATTGGCCGTCTTTACAGTTGGGATAGGTCTTCGGCAGGTGGACTTGCTGTACTTTTTGCTGGACTGGGATTTTTCTGTGGTACGGCTGGTGCTATGGAACTGAAATTGGTATACCTTTTGCTGGAGTGCAGGTCCTGTGTGGTGGGGCTAGTGGTGTGGCTAGTGAAGTATGGGTACAGTCTGCTGGAGTTGGTCCTACGTTTTGTGTCACTGGTTGTACAGCCAATATAAGTGGGGTGATGTCAGATTTCTCTGGCACCACCATGTTTTTCAAGGACTTTGTTCGTGCTCCTTCAGGTTCGGCAATCACCCACTTCCTTTTTGATGTTTGATGCACAAGAACAGCATTTGAGTGGAAAAACATGGTATGATGACAGATGGAATATGTGTTGATAATGGATGGGCATGGCATCTCGACATATATGATGAGTAAACTAAGCAGATGGCGGTGCAACAAAGTAGAAGAAATGCAAGACAACATATGCAACATACGTGCAATCAATAAAACCTTGCCAAATTAGAACAGGCACCTTGATGGGTGAATAGGACAGGCCATCTGCCTTTGACTCCTCGAAGTTAGAATAGTCATTAGGATCATATTACAATAATCAACAGGTGGGAGCATATGAGTTTCATTGCATCTAGAATGGCACTCAATGCCTTAGTGCCAATTGTGTAAGTCATTGCAGTGTTTAGCTTCAAGAGTGGACTGCTGCTAGTGCGACACAAAGCCGCTACACAAATCATAGTGTAGATATAACAGGAAAACGTAAGCATCAGAGTAAAATCAGCAATGTGGAACTTGCTAGAATATATGTGCTACTATTGCCGGTACGACTAGAAAGGCTTCGGATACCAGCTCTCTCCAAATGAAGGTGTGATACTCTTAATATCAGTGTAACTCTCAAAGGCGACACAGCTCCCCGCATTTCCTTGCTATTCTTATAGGATTCAAGTGAGCAGGCCACTACAAATCCTATTCCTATGTTTACAAAATCCTAAGAATCAAAGAGGCCCAAAGAGTTCAAAGTGTCCATCACAACCGACTGTATAGACCTCTACACTACAAATTCCCTACTCATCTTCACTACAAGGAACATACTGTACTACTATCATACTCCCTCCGTTCCAAAATATAGGTCTTGGTAGAGATTTCCACTATGGATCACATACAGATGTATCCAGATACATTTTAGAGTGTAGATTCTCTCATTTTGCTCCATATGTAGTCCATGGTGGAATCTATACAAATACTTGTATTTAGGAACGGAGAGAGTACTTATTGAAGAAGAACGGAAGAGGAACATGCTAAAGAAGAGAAAGCAGATTTTAGATAATAAAATGTTTGTTGCGCAGTGCCCACACATGATGAACCAGAGCGCATTAAGAATGCAACTCCCTGTTGTCTCTCGACCATTTCAGGCGGTTGGATGAAGATCCTATGTCTCCTAACCCTTCTTCTTCCTCATCTCTGATTCTTCCCATACAGAACACCACACGGGCCGCCGGCCGGACCATCGGCCCCCACTGCCTGTGTTCCTCCGCCACCCCCACCCCCACCCCGCCCCCACCCACATCGAGTTTTCTTTGTTCGGCGAGGCCCCACCATCGCCCCCCACAACCACTGTCCCCACCCGAGCCCCTTCCTTCGCACCGGCGAACTCCAGCGAGCTCTGAAAAATCGACTGACCCAATTTTGAAATTTAGTCTACTATGATTTAACTAGTGTGGAACATAAAAGGGGAAAACCATAAGCATTGGGAGTATAGTGTTGAGCGTGCAATGGCGGATCTGAAGGTGCAAACCGGAAAAAGGCAACTTTGCAACCAGTGTTTGCTTTCAACTAGCAAGTAAGTGATGGACAAGAAATCAGAGTAAAGCAGTGGCGATCTATTTTCTTGCTGCAATAAATAAGTTGAGCAGATACGAAAGAGTACCGCCTCTGGTGCGGTGCTGTGCATGCATCTGCTGAGAATTTGACGGTGCTACGGTAGCGATGGATGTCGGCGGCATGGAAGCGGATCTAGGAGGGTAGACGGTGGCGGCGGGGCGCGGTGGACAAGACGATCGTAGGAGTAGCACCGGCAAGGTGGACGACGGCGAGGATGAAGCAAGAGGACGGGATGCAAGGATCCCGGTCCGAAGCCATGGATGAGAGAGGTCGATCTCTTGTAATGGACGACAGCGTCGGGGTATCAGCTCCGGCATGGTGGAGGAGGACGGCGGTGGATGGGGTGGCGGAGGGAGGAGGCTGGGGTGGAGAGGGTGTTTTGGCACCCACGGAGTACGAATGGGGAAATGGAGGTAGAGAGGAAGGGGGAACCATGTCTTCACGGTGCTCTTGTCTCAAATGCGAGGAAATTTACAAACTTAGCCCCCGTTTCAAATTTCCTACATCACAACAATATTAATCGGTTGGAGATAGGACGGTAATCTTGCATACACCAAATATTTGCCGACGAGAGTTTGTTTTTGGCGCCCATCGTGTATGAATAGGGGAGGGAGTCGATTTTGGCCGAGGACACACTGTGTTTTGGCGCTCAGCATGTATGAATCCGGGTGAGAGGCGGTTGTGTCACATTTGAGTGAAATTACAAACCTACCCCTATCAAAACCTATAGAAATCGAGCAGATAGGCTTTGCGTGGCAGGGATAGGCAGTAGTAATTTCCATCTCGCAGATTTTGGTTTCGGGCGGTTACTGCGACTTTCCCCGCTTCATTCAAATTTTTCAGAGTGCACATTTACCATGCCAACTCAATTCGAATCCCGTTTGTTTTCTTTTTTTTGGGCAGGATCCATTTTTGATTGGAATAAAATTCTATATACATCATTTATATATATATACTTTCAAAAGCACAACAAAGAATTCTGCTCCTTTATATGTATAATATGATTTACAAATACAATGATCTCAAAATCATAAGGTTGAATTCAAAAAATTTAAACCAAATTATGTTCTACTAAAATGTATGGATCAGTAATATCTACATATTAAATAACATAGATGCGCGTGAATTCATATGAGTATGCATGTTTGATAGATCAATTTTAGTTCGAGTATGGATTACATGTATCATCATCTCAAATTCAAGTATTTGACTCCCTTTTATGTTCACTCCTTTCACGCCCATCTCTCCCGCATGCATGATCCTTCATGTAGCTATCACTCTCTTTTCTCCAGCTCACCCGCACGCTCACTTCATGTTTCTCCTATCCTCACGAACATGGTCTCTCGACGTCTCCCTTGAGAAGTGTCACACTCTCCCTATCATTATACATTACACGTTTTTCATTATCTCTCATGTCTCTACCGTTCTCTGGTATCACTAGGTACCTAAGCTTTCTTTTTCACCACCACACACACACAGTCTCCACTCGTCTTTCAGTTTGTCTTTCTCTCTATGGGATTCTCTCACACACCCTATATGTCTCTATATATGACTCATACCACTAAAATTACTCTCTCTCTCTCTCCTGTAGAAACAACATTTGTTGCGGTCTCCTTTTCGTCTCCATCCCAGACTGACATTATTCATTTGTTTACCGATTAGACAAACTCCCCTCCCCCCTCTCTCTTACACACACACAACTCCTGCTTCCACTCCCCTTCTCGACTACCGTCTCTGTCACACACACAAAACTCTCGCTTTCGCACCGCGACTCGTATTTCTCTCACAAACATTTATCGAGTAGCCTCTAGATAGGTTTATACACCTGCGCACTCGTGCTTCCACTATCGCATACATGTCTCTCTCCCGCTCCTTGTATCTATGTAGATTTTTCTTCCCTTCTTGAGACATGCCCTCTCGATCGTGCACGCACACACTATCGCCTCATTTTAAGCTGATACCTCTCGCACACAAACTCTTTGTGTCTTTGTCACACATGCACTCCGTCCTCCTCCTCTCTCCCTCTCTCTCACACACACACATGGGCTTTTTGCAACAACTAGCAAGATGTACATGCGTTGCATGGAACATCAAGATGCATTTGTATGAGTAGTTTATCTTGTGGGAGAAAAGTATGAACGAGGGAAGGCCTTATTTGCAAATGTGGAAAGGGGTGTGGGTATCTTTTTGCAAAATTGCCATAGTTTCCTTCCTATTCGTCAGATATAGAATGGACGGCCTATTGCAGGATGGCAGGCACACGATCATCACCGAATATGCTTTTTGTAAGAGTAGGGATAGAAAACAGAGTTGGTGATGATGGTGGGCCTTCCATCCTGCAGTATAGGTTGTCCAATTTATATCTGACAGATAGGAAGGAAACTATGGCAATTTACCCGCACTCCTCTCCACATTTGCAGATAAGGCCTTCCCTCGTTCATCCTTTTCTCCCAAAGATCTTGATGTTCCATGCAACGCACGAGCATCTTGCTAGTAAGAGTAGAAATTAGACATATACCACTCCTCAAATCTTGAAACCAACAAGATTCCTCCCTTGTCTCATCAAAACCGCCAAAGGAATATATTTTGAGTGAAACATAACATATTTTTAGTGATATTCGTATTTCAAAACTAGACTCTTTTTTCTATCAAATTGGTGAATATGTATTAATCTACTTTGATCATGTGGCAACGCATTGGCACATTGCTAGTAGTTATTATAATTTTTTGGACACCAGACAAACGATGGAGTACATATACGAAGAGAAGAGGCGCACGCACGCAGTCGGTCTCTCGCTGTGTCGCACACATGAGAGTTACGTAAAGGCACCATTAACAAACAAACCCTAAAACCCTAGGTGCATGCTTGCTGCATGCGCGGGTACCGGGTACGTGGTGGAGCGCACCTTTGTAGGAATAGTCAACTCGTGTGATAATTTGATCCTTTGGAGTTGATGGTTGGGACCATAGGTGAATGACTTGGAGGCTGTGGCTCGCCAGTTGCCACAAATCGAGTAGCCACGTTTAAAATATCATTTTTAGAGGGGTTAAGAGTTAAGATTTTCAATGGCGCGTTATAAGTACTAAGTAATTTTTAGAACGATTAGTATGGTGCGAAAATGGAATTCATAACTACTACTACGTACCTCCTTAGCGTATGGTTGTATGGGTTTATGTTGCGAGATATTGAACCTGGTAGTTCTAGGGCAAATACTATGGTTTAGATGTTGGTTTTCAGTAACGAAAATCGGAAGGGGGAAACCCTTCTTTGATGAAAAAAACTACTAGCTCCGTTCTGGTTTACTAGTCCCCATCGTATTTTGGGTCAAAGTTTGTCCATGAATTTTACTTGTAAATGTGAATGGAAAACTAGATTTTGTTATACCCAAACAAAAAAGGACTGGAGGGAGTGATTGCTCTGACACGGACGTGACCTCTCATAGCGCAGGCATTGAACCAGTGCGCGGGCCAAGAGGGCCCCACTCGCTGCAGGCCCGGCTAAACACGCCTCCTTGCCGCATGCAACCGGCTTCAGACTGCCCCGCCTACCTTCATTGAATCCGCGCGTGTGCTGGCAACACGTCCTTCCGTGAGCCGTCCGGCATTTTAGAACACAAAAAATGACCAAAATATAATTAATTACGCATGGTCTTGACTTGTTGTGCTCGCACTGGTAGCAGGAACTAGAGGTTTTTCTTTATTTATAACTCTCCTCACATTTTTTGGCTTTGAAGTGAATCATGGTTGTGGACATTATCTATGAATGTGCAGATATCTGTGAACATGAGTTTGATGCGGAAGTTGAACTTGGAATGTCGGGCTTGCGCGTGAAATATACCATGTCCAATGCTTCGTCTGTTATTGTTTGGAAATTAATTGTTGTTATTACATGACCCAAAAAATATATTTTGTGCCACATCAGTAGATGCACGGACATCACAACAGGCATGCTGACTGGATCAACATTTGAACCTAGCTATTATGAAGGAAATTTTGTATTGACAACAGTTTTAGATAGCAGGAGATGCCTAGCCTGCTCTGCCTCTACTAGCTTATTTCTGGCTTCTTCCATCTCTTCTTTGACTTGGGTGAAGAGAGCATATGATTGCTCTTTTCGCTTCTTCAGGAACTCAGCTACATTCTCAAGGGTTGCTGCATGCTTTCTTTCATCCTTTACTAGAGCCACGTGGACACGAATAGCTGACGACTCCACCTGGCTTGTGTGTAATCCAGCATCATCTGGGAATTTGCACCTTGTATCTAATCCAGCATCATTAGGGAACTGGCACCTTATGTGTAATCCAGCCTCATTTTGGAAACATGATCTCGAGGTTGACCATACTTCCCTCCTTGCAGGAACTGCATCCTGACATGAAGTTACTTCTGTTTTAGATCAATACTCAGAGCAACCCAGATCCATTTAGTAGAAGTCGGATAAACAGGACTCGGAGAAGTGAATTCAAAAGGAAAAAAATAGATTACAAGGTGAGAACACCCACTTCCTACATCAAGCTAAAAACGAAAGCATTAGGACGATTAAGACTCTTCTTATTACACATCAAAGAACACGAGGCTAAGAGAAACAGAAACTACAACATATACACATCGAAGAACACGAGGCTAAACGAAAGTAATTGAAAGGGTGTTACTTACCAAAGCTCGTTTTACAGGTTCGGTGCGGCTCCTCTTTAACTTGCCACGCTCCTTGAAGATGTCCCCAATATCCCGTGTTTGGTCTTCATTGCTCCTCTGCATGTTCACACTCGTGGTTTTAAAATCTCAGCATGGCAATAAAAATATACTACTAGTAATACTCGCGCATCTTGTGGGTAACATTAAAGCACTCGTCTGCCATGTTAGAGCATCTCCAACAGAATCGCAATGCGAGGCGCTTTAGAAAAGCGTTTACAGTGCTGAGATCGAGAAGTAGAGATAGAGAGTAGAGACTAGAGAGTAGAGACTAGAGAGTAGAGGATAGTTCTCAGCACAGATAGATAAAAAATAGATAATTCAACTACTCCTCATCGTCCGACTCCTCCTCGGTGATGTCCTCCTCCGATGTCTGACTGTAGGCGTGAAGATACCGATCATCGTCGGATTCCCAGGGCGATGCTGCTCCTAGCCTCATGTTGAATTGAGCATCCGCTTTTCGCCTATGCTTGTCCTCGCGATAGGCGGCTCGCTCCACCCTCCTCTTCTCCCTTTCTGTCCTCCTTTGCGCATAGAACTCACGCTCGTTGATGATGTCCTGCGGGAAGCATTGGCGCCACAACGCCATGGTTTCCTCGTCCATCTCAGTGATGCCAAGACAGTGCTCCCGCCTTCGGTTGTCGCGACGATCCTCGTCGGTGATAATCCACGGCAGAGGTGCGAGCTCCTGTGCCTGCTCCCGCGTCGGCATGTTGGGGAAGTTCAATGTTCTATGAGGCCACCGGAGACGCCATGCCGCCGCGTCGTACACGCGGGCGGCCTCATTGGCGGTGTCGAAATTGCCAAGGCCGAGGCGCATCCCGCGGAACCGGATCTTTGTGGAGAAGCCGCCGGAGGGGTGCGCGCGGATGCCGCGGTATCCCCAAGTTTCCCGGCGACGCAGCGGCATGGTGGCGCAGTGGTGGCGAGGTGAGAAAGAGCAGGGAGAGAGCGGTGGCGAGGCACGAAGTGGGGAGAGAACGGTAGCAAGGCACAGAGTGGTGGGAGGGTGTTGGATTTTATAAAGCGCGCCGGACGCCGCGCGCCAAAACTAGCGCACGCCCGGCCGCTCTTTCCCGCGCGCGCGCGATCCTTTCCCAACGTGCCTGCTATCTCTACTCTCTTCTCTACTGTTATATTTATTTTATATTTAATATTTATCTCTACTTCTCTACTCTCTACTTTTTTTCTCTACTCTTATAAAAAACAGTGTTGGTGATGATGGTGTGCCTGCCATCCTGCAATATAGGCCGTCCGATTTATATCTGACAGATAGGAAGGAAACAATGGCAATTTTGCAAAAAGATACTCACACCCCTCTCCAGATTTGCAAATAAGGCCTTCCCTCGTTCATCCTTTTCTCCCACAAGATAAACTACTCATACAAATGCATCTTGATGTGTGCAATGCATGGGCATCTTGCTAGTTCTAAAAAGCTCTTCGTCATTTGCCACACTACTGGTTGCAGATGAAGAACCTACACAAGCACAGCGTGATACGGGAGCGACGCACAATTACAAGCTGATATTTTGTTGGAAAATGGAGGCTATAACCAATTACTTTTATGGGAACAATAGCAACTAGGAAATTTGAAGGGTATGTATGAACAAAATTGGAACTGCACATGTACTGCTAAGTGATTCAATACACACATTACCAATCGAGGAGGCGAACGATGGTCGCGGCGGCCTCTATGCATCATGGTCGGCAACGGGAGTCAGTTCATTGTCCACTACGGTGGTGCTTCTGTGCTTGGCGTCGGCTTCCAGGAAGCAGATCTGAGACCGTGGAAGACGGTGCCGGGGAAGAGGCTCCGTGTACGACGACGATGGTGGACCGACTCTAGTGCAGCGTATGAGGTCATCAATGAGGCAGATGCACTGCGGTGGACGAGTGCGGCGATGTAGAAGGGGAGGAGCACGAAGGTTGTGGTGTCGTGGAGAAGCCTATTTTGTGGTGGGGATAGAAAATGGGGAGTATTCAGGTGTACTAATCTGGGTGCCGGGGTGGGGTTGGCTGGGTAGGGTGAACCTGAAGTTACGAAAATAGCCCCTACCAAGCATCATCCGTAGGCCTGTTCCGAAGGCTATGATGGTAACTTCCCACTGCTCGAATCAGGGTCGCGGGAGATTTTCTCGCCGACCTCAAAATTGTGTGACACTGAACTCCCCGTGTGGCGTGCTGGGTGATTCGGCTAAGCAACTAGAGAGTAGTACTAGTAACTACTAGTACTCCCTCTATTTTTATTAACTCTACATATTAGGTTTGACCAAAGTCAAACTTCCTAAAGTTTGACCAAGTTTATAGAAAAATATAAACATTTACCATAACAAATATGTATGATGTGAAAGTACATTCAATAATGAATCTAATGGTATTTATTTGTTATTCTATATGTTAATATTTTTTCTTATAAACTTTCTGAGAGTTTGCAAAACTTGACTTTGACCAATGCTGATACGCGGACTTAAATAAAAACGGAGGGAGTACACATTTATTTTCTTAGTTTGTAGTGAATTAATCATTTGTTGAAATTGTGAAATAAATATATTAGGCTACTGACTTCGAATGTAATGGTCTATACAATTCAATAGTTACAATCATTGTCAAATTCCAAGATGTATACGAGGTTTATAGTACTTCACAACATGCTCAAACTCACATAATCCCAGTCAAATGAGAATCTAAATGCATTTCATAGTTAGTACTTTGTAGGATGCAACAAAACCAACCATAACTCTACATCATCCATTATAAAAGCAACATTTTGAACATATCCCAATGTGTGAATGAAACATGTAGAGAGAGCTTGCGAAGATGGAGCAGGTAGGGCGGGAAAGATTGTATGTATGTGGACGAGAGAGTAGGAGACAAACCTAATAAGAGAGAGAGAGAGAGAGGAAGAAGTTAGGTCTGTGAGAAAGATGGAGACATGTAATATACGTGAGATGCGTGTGCATACGGATTCTGTACACGTGGAAGGAGAAGAGACAACATGTTTGATGAGAGAGCTGGAAAAACATGGACGAGTGGGGAAGGATCTCGTGGGTTGAGGGATTGATAATTTTGTGCGGGGGAGAGAGGGATTGGTAATTTTGTGCGGGAGAGAGAGGGTGGGGGGAGGAGTCAGTCAGCCGTCGTCACATCATCCTGCTTCCAAATGGCCGCGCATTCTCTAGCGCAGTGTGGTCACCGTCTTCGATTTCCTTGATGCCCTCTTTGAAGATTGAGGTGTTGTGCATGCTAGGGTGCAGAGAAGCACAAG
>NC_057810.1:182043175-182079915 GCF_018294505.1 Triticum aestivum | reverse complement strand
TATGTGACGGAAAGCTACATTCTAAACAGGGTATTCACGAAGAGATTGGGTGTGCAAGATTGAGAGCGATGTGCGGACCTTGAGGTGGGCAGGGGCCGGGTGAGGGTGTCAAAATGTGCGCGTTGATGCATGTGTTACATGCGATCGTTGGAGGGATGGATGAATCGAGAGAGATGGTTGTTGTGTTACGGATGCTCCTCTCTCTCTCTCTCTCTCTCTCACACACACACACACAAGTAAAATAGAAGACCGTTCTCTCATGTATACACAATGTATCGCCATCTGTCTATGTCTCACTCATGCATGATCATTTGCACATTCACACCTTTCTATGTCTCTATCACACGCACACCGTCTCCACATTGCCCTTCCACCACAACATACATATGGACACATACACACGTTCTCTCTCAGTCACACACAAAAAATCAATATTAAAAAAAACTAGGGCGCACCTAAAACGTCCAAATCCAAATAAACACGAACTGGAGCTAAATTCAAATATATGGAAATATTGTAGCGTCAAGAACTTTTCCAGGAAAAAAAGTTGAGTAATATTCGGGGATTGTTTTCACACACACAAAAAGGTTCTATGGATGTCCTTCGAGCACGACACGGTGATGCACCGTTCAATCAACCGCGCGGCCGTGGTTCACGCGCTTGCACAGGATTCCGTATCGTGGTTGTGGTAACTAATATAAGCGTTGCCTCAGTCTAATGTTTACGTGTACTAGTACGGGTTTCTTTTAAGTTTGACCAACCCTATATAAAACTAAACTAAGCTCCCATACGCGCACTCATCAATATGCCACTGCCGCCTTTGCGCATGCCAACGCCCTCCTGCTTCGGCCAACAATTTCTCGCCCATCACCACCATGTCGCCACCATCCCTGTGCCATGAAGCCGAAGGCTCGCCCGCTCACGTCGTCTGCAGTCCCTCCTCGCAATGCTGCCACGCTGCCAAGTATGTGAGCAGCTGGTGGAGCCGCGTCTATGCACGCAGCGTACAAAGAGGAGGACGAGCGGGTGCTCTAGCACGCCAGCGAGGAGGAACTAGCGTGTCATTGTCATCTCCGTCCGCGCGGAGGAGGCGCGCATGGTGGTTGTCGCAGTGGAAGCCGGTTGCGCCCGCACTGAGCCCACAAACTGGGTGCGGACACGGAATCTACCTTCAAGACCTTGAATGCCACGTGGATCCTGCAATCTTAACGAGCAATTTGGGTCAATCGACTCTTATGAGCCGTTGGATGCAACATGGATGGCTAGAAGGGATTCTTCAACCTCCGAAATTGATGCACGGTTCATCTTCTCAGCCCGCCACATGCCTAACCGCTTGCCGCCGCCGCCCTGCCCTCCCCTGAACCGCCTTCCACCGCCATGCTCCCCCCCCACCCCCGCCATCCGTTTAACCCTGGGCATGATCCATTTTTTTCCGGCGAACTCCATTCCACACCCAACACTCATAAGATAGATCATGGGCACCCTGCCACCCTAATATAGATACTGGGGTAGCTTCTCTGTCGTATTCTTCCTTCGCTCCATTGAAATTCTTTCACAAATCGACTGACCCAAATTATACTACTAGTACGAACGTATTAAGTACAGTAGGAACACGAAGATACGAGCAGTAGTACCAACTACAAGAAGAACAGTAGTAAGACATAGTACTAGTACTATTGTACGTACTAAAGAGTTCAAATAACGAGAAAGAACATAAACATAGTTCTGTTGGGGGCTCAGCACAACACACCCCTGAAAATAAACTAAGCAACTAGTCCGCTTGACACTGCAGTAGAACCAGCATGAGCGATGGCACTGCCACCTTACTCGGAGTCTGAGTCCATGTCCTGGACTTCGTCCTCGTCTCTCTTCCTCTTCCTCTTCGCCGATGCTTCTTTGCTTGAACCGGACACTGGGCTCTGCTTCTTCATCCAACCCTTGTAGATATTTAAATAAAGGTAGGCATCCATTGTTGTGTACAGGATGTGATCTTCATCTAATGTCTTCGACTCCCAAGCATGATGAAACTCATGGTGAGGTTTCTTTAGTTTAGGGTACGAAGGATCAATCATGGCTGCTTCCTGAGAGGAGGACACCAGGCTTGCCTTCTGGAGATCGAAGGGGTTGCCTACAACGAGGCCTATCCGACAGGACATCCTTGTCGTTCCTAAAGTCTACAGTAACAAATTTCACTCTTTTGTCCTTGAGGAAGTTCTTAAAATCCTGGCACTCAACATCGGCATGGCATATGTGGTAGATCAAGCACATGTTATGTACGCAAACCTGGATCACGGCGGGCTTCTTCTTCTCTGCCTCCTTTAGAATCTTCTCTCTTTCCAGGACTGTGGTGCACTCAACATCTAGCCCAGTGACCCACTCATTCGTTGAACTGTTGAACATGCGTAGGAAGCGAGCAAGGCATGCTTTCACTATCGCGGATCCACGTGTGTAGATGACGATGAACTCATCGCTGGTGATGGCTCTAACCTGGTACTCGGCAGCGACCATGGAGATTTGGGAGGCCATGTATTTTGGAGGAGGGTTAGGAGAAGTTGAACTGGTGTAATGTGAAAGGATGGGACGACTGGGAGAAAACTGTTGTAAGGTACAGTACTAGTAGAAGACGGGGATGAGTAGGGCGTGCGAACGGCGTGGGGTTGTTGGCAAGCCTAGTGGATAAACGGCTGCAAGCCCCCAAAGAGTTCTCGAGTACTATGCGGGACCCACTAGATGTCATGTCTACTAGACTCATATCGTAGGCCTGACGGTATAGCTTCTGCCTATTTGCACACCATGTTGGCGCGTGGATGTAACTTCACTTAATTCCATCAACCGCCGCGCCTCCCACGACCTTCACCTCCCTCGCGCGGTCGCGCCCTTTGAGACTTTGACCGACTATAAATGAGCATTTTTTTTGCCTACTCCGCATGCATGATACTCCCTATGGTCCTTTTTACTTCCTTTAACCGTTTGCAAAGTGTTTGACCAAATTTATACTAAAAATATCAATATCTACAATACTGATTATAATGAGTATAAGAACTACGTTTTATAATGAGTATAAAAATATTAATTTGACATTGTGAATGTTGATACATTTTTCTATAAGTTTGGTCAAAGTAGAGGTACATTGACTTCATACAAAACTTAAATGCAGAATGCAGACTAGTTCCTCCATCCAGGTGTGTGCCATGTCCCATCTTGTCATCACAACAAGGTTAGCTATTAGAGTACTACTACCTCCCTTCTAGTTTAAAGGGCTCGATTCAAATATTTCACCTACTCTTAGCAAGATTGAGGCGGTGGAATAGTTTTTGTAGTCTGCAAAAGTACTCAACCAATGTTGTCGTTCTTCACAAAAAAATGTGTTTACCAATGCATGCATGAACACTAGTTACTCTAACCCCCCTCTCTTCTTTAATTCTTTGCCACATTAGCATGTTTGTTATTCCCGTGTGCATGATACCAGCTAAGATACCACCATTATGGCCAGCCTTAATCATCGCATGCAATAATTTAGTGCACCTTGAAATATGAACATGTGTGGGGCGTGTATGTTTTTAATGACTTAAGACTATACCTAGCCCGGCATGCAAGACGACTTATTATGCACCGTTCCCCATACCTGCAGGAAGCCCGTTCATCTCCAAATCTTTTCCTCTCCACGCGTGGAAACAATATGCCTGCCAGACTCTCCTTCTCCTTCCGGCGGTCCCACCACTCCACCCCGTGTGGAAAAAATCTGCATGCATGACTCTCCTCCCCCTGCGCTCGTCCAATCTGTTGTGACAAGCAATATTTCCACCCCTTCCCTCCCTTGTAATTTACTCCAACAAATATGCCCACATAGTTGTTACATTAATCACACAACATATTCTGCAGGACGCTGCTTCAGTTACTTAACTGCAGGTGCATTGGGTCACTGACATATGGGCCCAACAGGGGTCCGGCCCACATGTCAGTGATGCAACTGGACATGCAGTTAAGTCAGTGCAGCTCAGTCCATATCTTACGTAGGTCTGCCATTGTTCGCTATAAATACTGCGCCTCCCACAGCATTCGGAAGAACGCTCACATTCATCGCTATCTCCTCCCCCTCCCTCTCACGTCGACCACCATGGCATCGCCCCTCCCAAGCCCTAGGCACCCCTTCTTGCACCACGCGGGCGGTCACCAGTTGTCATTCCGTTCCTCGCCACCACTAGTCGAGGAGGATACGTCGGTGTTCCACTCCTCGCCGTGATGCGTCAAGGTTGACGCGTCAGTGTTCCCAATCTTGCCAGCACGTGCGTCGGAGGATGCGTCGGCTCCCCGCCACGAGGAGAACACCGCGCCGCCCATCAAGCCCCCTAGCCTTGAGGAGCTTTGGAAAGAAATGGATGTCGCGATGTGGGAGGCTTTGGCGCCGGCAGAGCACGCCAAAATAGAGGCGGAGAAGAAGGCCAAGGAAGAGAAGCGCGCCATGGGGCAAGCTGCCTGGCAGGTCTATGTCGTGTCCGAGAGAGTCAGGCAATTGCCTCTTTGGAAGAAGGCTCATGCAAGGGTTGTGAGGGTGGCGGAGGACGCCCGTGCCAAAGCCCTGAGTGCAGTCGGGCCTAAGCGCCTCATCTACGCTTGGCGGTACGTGGACTGGGTGCACGCTTCCAGCGAGGAGGAGTACCTGGTTGCACCAAATCACCACACCGGTGAGATCGCGCTCGCCCGCCAGCAAGCCGCCAATCAGCACCTCGCAAGTTGTGAGGCTGAGGAAGAGGCATTGTGTCGGTGCGCTGGGAAACAGCCGCGCACCAGGGCACTCGTGGCGCGCTGCAAGCGCTCCTATGAGCGTCGTGGCTTTTAGGAGGGGTATAATTTAGTTTTGTAAGGTGATCTCATTAGTTTTGGGACGCAAATGATAAATCCCGAACGTTCAGAAATTATTAGCGTCCTTAATTAAGTATGTAAGAGGGAAAGTTTGGAAACCTTGTGTATCCGTATGCATTTTGTAAGTACGTGCATATAGCAGAAACTTTATTATATACTACCGCACCACACGTCTTTGTCTATATATGCTTGCAAACTGTGCTACTCCCTCCGTCTAGGTGAATAAGTCATCTTTGGTTGTGCACCGTGACCAAGAAGGAGGGAAGACTTTATACACCTAGACGGAGGGAGTACTACTATTACTTATGTATGTGCAAATGCACGTTTTAACATTACGATGCAGTTTTTGTAGAAGTAGAAAAACAACACTAGTCAAGCTTGTGAAACGATTCAATGCAAAACAAATGCAAAAATGCTCGTTTAAGTGTTTACTTTTAACTTCCTTCTCTGTGGTTATTTCTCTGTCGTACTTTGTACGGAGTATCTCACTAGTCGGAAAGGCATGCAAATTCCCAAACCACTTCCTACACCATGTATCGAATTTTTTGCCTAACAAGTTGTGCCATGCAATTGGAATTCCAACTTGAGTACTACTACTAGTAGGAGTACCAGGGGCCAGTTCGTTTAGGCTTCTAGATTAGTAGTAATCCCATTACTACTAGCTCCGTCCTGGTTTATTGGTCCCCATTGTAATTTGTGTCAAATTTTGGTCATAAATTTAACTAATTAAATGTGTGTGCATGTCACATGCACTAACATTTTATCAGTTAAATCTTTGGTCAAAATTTACCAAAAATTACAATGGTGACGAATAAACCAGGACGGAGGTACTAGTAGTAGTTTAGAAGCCCAAATAAATGAGTGAGGCACCTTAATGTTACTTTCCATTGTGACTAGTCTTATGGGAAAAGCTGGGGAAGAGACGGCTTATTTTTTAAGCCGCCAAAAGAACTAGCCCTAGGAGTAGTAGCTAGGGATACTAGGAGTAGTAGCTAGGGATCGAGAGTGCGAGATGAACAAGAGAAAGTAAATGCAGAGAGAGAAATGCAAAAAAGACAGAGGGATGTGATGGTTGCTTGTCCGTTTATTTTACCAGGCCACTTATTACTGGCAGTGGTTGGGTTTTGTGATATGAAGGCTTTACTGATGCGCCACGAGCAGGGTGAGACTCCCATGCAGCGCCGCCCTCTACACTTGTACTACATCGGTCGTGGTTTATTAGTCCCCCATTGAATTTGACTAAAGCTTTAACTGACAAAATGTTAGTGCATGTCAACAAAAACTATATTGTTGGATTCGTATTTGAACATAGTTTTCAATGATAGAATTTTAGGTGACATGCATCAGGATTTATCATCCTATATATAATGTTAGTTCAATTTTTGGTCGTACTAATCTATAGTAAGGTGCCCGTGCGTTGCAAGGAAGAGTGAAATGCATTGATCGGGGAGTTGTTTATGTTGACAAAGGATGTGGGGGTTATCTCATGTGTAACGGGTATCGATAGGTTTCTTCGGATATTATTTCATCTCTAGAGCTCACAAACATCTGGGTGAAATAGATAAAAAGGTATCTTTTGCAAACAAAAGCGTTCAACTATTCAACCTGCATCCAAAACTTGTGAAGAAATAACAGTTATTATGCTTTGCAAGAAATGATCTTTAAGAATCAGTTTTTGAGTATCGATTGTTATACATGTTGGCTACAGATGACATGGCACTTTCTTATAGTCAATAGTTGGCTATACTATTAAGTATTAACCATGCCCTTATACACCTAGGCGGAGGGATTAAATCGGGATGACTTGGAAGGGGGCAGAGGAGATGTAAGAAATGGTTCATAGTAAATCTTTCACCAGTATTATAGTAAAAATTCATACATGGAATATTCTAGACTAAACCATAAACGGATACACTTTATTCATGCGCGATACTCCAATAGAGCAAGATCTTGCATGGAAGTCTCCACATGCTTAGACAGCGGATTACATTGAGCGAAGACTAATGATCAACATTTAACTTGATAATGCATATGTCCAGGTGAGCCTCCTTGGAGTCCCCGTGCACCGCGTTGGGGGGTAAATAATACCATGCATCTTCCATGTCCACATCGGCGGGAAGGTCCCAGCTCTGCAGAGTCCTAGTCAGTTTGATGTAGCCGGTGTCGCCGCCCACGTAACTCGGAGGGGTAGTAACAGTGAGCACGCACCCGTACATCGGCCTCGTGTCAGTTTTAGTGTCAGCGGCGTCGATCCTGATACACACTACAGAGATGGGGCGGCGGCCTGCGCGGGCCTCGCCGGTGCCCACGATCAAGAGGAAGACGCTGTCGTCCTCCTCCGAGACTAGCAGGCGGCGGTGATTCTCCAGCGACGCCGGCACGGTGAACGGGTAGCACGTCTCGTACTTGATGTTCTCCGCCAAGGGCCAGTAGTGACCGTTGCACGCATCTGTGAGGTGATGCACGATTTCCGCCGGCGAGCCCCAAAAACGGCATCGGGCACTCATAGCAGTAGATGAAGGGCTCCTTGGAGGCGTCGACCAGGCTGTCCATGAAACGGGAGTGGCTATAGGGGACAATGCGCCAGTTGAATATATGAGCAAGTTACTACGAGATTTAATCTGAATAAGCACAAAATAAATCATGACGGCTATAGCAGAGATTAAACTAATCATGTGGACTAGCATAGTAGATGAACAGATAGAATCTAGTAGGATACAGAGTAGAAACATAAAATCTACCATGATTTCAAACAGGAAGGATAGAAACACATACGGTGCAATGGGAGCAGCACCGTCAGCATTGAGGTTGTCTCCCATGTCGTTGAGGAAGAGGTTGCCAAGGTCGGGGAAGAAGTCATCGTCGGTGAAGTCGTGGCCGCTAGCAGTCGCGAGAGTGCGCTCCCCAAATTTCAACAGCACCCGCCGAATGGAGCACGGGAGGGAGTGGCTATAGGGGACATTGCAGCCGTCAAATGGAGCGCAGGAGTAGCACACGAAGCAGTAGATGGTGCTCCTCCCTAAGTCTCTATCTCTACTCTTATCTCTATCTCTACTACTCTTCTTTGTTTTTTATAACAAATCGAATAGGACAGCGTCGTCCGCTGCACGCCCGGCTAAACACGCCTCCTCGCCTCCATCATCACCAACTGAGTCTTTTATAGGATTAGGAGTAGAGAAAAAACCAAGTTGGTGATGATGGTGTGCCATTCAATGCACGGGCATCTTGCTAATTGTTTTGCATATAATTCCAAACACCACGTAGACACGGTCTTTGACCATTTTACAACTATGTTAGTACCATTGTTAGTGGTCAGTCGGTGCAAGTTATAGCCCCGGGTGTTATAACCTTTTTTTAGTAGTGATATCTGGCGATTGTTCGGCACGAGCTCAATCCTGGCGAATCCGACGTAACCGTCAGATTTCCATCCGACCGTGGCTTGTTTTTAAGCCATAGTATTTGACAAAACTGCCACCCTTACACACGTACTGTAACTGTGTCGCGGGCGTTTGTAACTGCCATGTCTCCCACGAACGTTTGCTGGGGATTGGAGTTAGCACCGATGGCAGTTCGTAGTCGTTCCATGCTCGGGCATTGAAGTTTGTAACTATTTTAGATTAGAATATACTCCTCCTCCAGTGCTAGTAGTAGAGCAGAGTCCTACTCCACTACTACTCTACTCAAGCATTTTAGGGCATAGTAGTAGGTACTGTGATCACTCAAGCAAGTTGTCTGACTTTGATATGACCCTACACTGCTGGTATGTGTCTCGTAAGTCAAGCGGCATGTTGTAGTCACCATCACCTGTCCACTTCCTGCAGCACATATTCGCTTCTCCATCTTTGTCCACACATAAATCTCGTCCAATCTTCCATCCCCGCTAAGGCGCCTCACCCCCTTGTCCGAAACCCAAGCACTAACAATGGCAGAACCGAGCAGCGTCCGCCAAAAGAGTGGCTGGAATTCACTCCCCACAGAGGTAATCAAGCTCATTGTTTCACATGTGGACAATCTCAGTACCATGCCGCTCGCCGCGTGCTCGTTGAGGCTGTATCATTTACTCAAAGCCCTCAGGCCAGAGCTTTTTAAGCCAGCTCCTTGCTTGATGATGCCACCTGATCTTTAGAAATGGCGTGTCATGCAACATAACGATCGTAGGGTGGCGAGCATCAACCCCCTTGACTACGATCCGATCCTCGTCACCCTCAACTACATTAACGGTATGTACTGGGTCGGCATGAACACGTCTTGGATGGTGCTCGTCGACGGTCGCGGCAGCTGGATGCTCATGGAGGTCTACACCCAGCAATTGATCCCCCTTCCTTCATTTAACACTGCACTGCTTTGGCACCATGGCGCAAAATACTCGGAATCTTACAGTAGCCAACATGATACCAAGTTTGATTTGCCCAAGGTTGTAATCTGCCATGTGCCCACAAGATCTGTGAATTATAAAGACTTCAGGCTAATTGCGTTCTTCAACCGTGATCTCACCAATCTGACAGGTCACTGCGATAAGTGGATAAATCTGCACGTCCATCGCAGGATCATACATCCTCCATGGTTCTCTAATGCCATTGAACACAAGGGCTTCATTTACACTGTCGACTCCTTCTATGGCTGGATGTATTGCTGGCCTACTCCAGTCATCGCTACAAACGGCTGTTACAGCAGTATGTTACTTTCCTATGATATCATGATGGCTTGCTTATATTACTATCAACATTTACTGAAAAAATATTCATGCTCATAACATGATGTTCTTAAGATTGACTACATTAAGAGACCTTTTTTATTTGAGTCCAACTTGATATGATGTTGTAGGCCGCCTAGTGTCCCTACCCTTCCTAATCCCAGAACCTTTCAAAGAAAAGCGGCATGGCAGTTGCAGGTGGTTCCTGGCTCGATCAGACGACGGTGAACGATTCATGATCGTTCGCACATACCGGACGTGGTGTTTCGCGGAATACAATCACAGTCACTGCAAGGTCTTTGAGCAGGATCCCAGCTTCTCTGGGCCTTGAGGAATTTTTGACTGGAGGCTGGTAAGTAGCCTTGGTACACGCTCTCTATTTGTCGGACTAAATTATCCGATTAACCAGGAGATAACCGACGGGAAGGATCATGACGGCAGTGCGGTTTCGTTCATCAGGCAAAACTGTATGTACACAGCATACCATGCATCTCTACATGCACCATACCCTGATATGTGCCGCCACGCTCTGCGGCCCAAAGTAGGAGAGAGGTTCACAAGTATCATACTTCGACCTGCTGGCTGGAGTTTCCCCCGTCAGGCACCCATCTGGTTCAAGCCGTCAGCCAATCTCCACAACTTAATAAATAGTAACATCTAACTGAGCCAGGTAGTTAGATGCGTACACTTGGTGTGGTAGGATCTTTATTTAGTTTGATGCATACACATGTTCTTTTTTGGTAGCCCTTTTGTAAAGATGGCTGATGTTTGGTTTCGAAGAGAGAGTTGCGTCTTTACTCTTCTGGCCTGCTTAGTGCTTCTGTTGCACCCCAGCCCTAGTTGTTGCTGCTGCTATTTTCAATGTACAATCAGTAGTATATTTCGTTTGTTGGTTGACTAAATGTGTTGTTAGAACGACAAACACAATGTTTTGGAAGTCGTTGCACGGTCTGATCCTTTAGTGCCTCGTACCTACACAGCGCATACTATTTTTCATACGGAACACATTTTCCACTTGTTGATAACATGCAGCCCACTGATGAAGGCCCAATAAAGGAGCCCATAATTAACTGGAAGGGAGGCTCTCACATGAATCTGGCCCAGGTACATGCTCATGGTCCCCTAAACATAAATAAGTAAATAAATAAATAAAGCTAAATGCTCATGCACCAGTTCTTTAAATTCATGATTTAATAGGAGGATATTATTTCCTATGATAGTGTCGTTAGATTCAGTCGATATTATTCTTAGGCAAAGATAGCGACCAGTCTTCTTTCTCCCAGCATTTTCTTCCTGCAACCAGCGGACCCATGCAAATCGTAGTCAATGTCATAAATAGTTCCGGTCCATTTTTATTTTTCAATAAGAATGTCCAACCCAGCCCAGCACATTGGCGATAGCACTTTATCCTCCGCATTGGTGCGCTCGCCGCGGCGCCGCCGACCGGCCTTGTCAACATAGTTTTTTTCGAAATGGTCCCTGTCAACATAGTGAATCGGGAGAGGACTGTAGTTGTGAGTATGACAGTACGGACCCACCAGGTCCACTCCCGAACACAAGCAAGCGCCTCTTTTACTACTCAGATGCACCCCTCATTTTTTTACTCTAATCCACCCTGCTGATATCTGGGACCCACATCATTTTCAACGTATAGTCAATTAACGACATAATTGCACAACTTTTTTTTGAGTAGTAATTCGGAGGAGCAGGCTATAAACTGGGTTGTGCGGTCTCTGTGGCCCATCTAACAACATGACCAGCCCAATAGTTTTTTCTGTGGGAAAATAGGTAGCCCAATATTTCTTTTTGAAGAATACCCAAGCTAGGCCTATTTGTTTTCTCCGACTTACTCAGCTGCAAATCTTTCAAGACGAGGAGGGATGCATTCCGGCCTGGCCAAAGAGTATGGTCAGTGTCTGTTAAAAGTAATATCAAAGGGGTTGAAAATTCCAAAAAAATTATAGCAAATGGGATATTAGGTTCTTTTTTTGTTTTTGTTCTTCACAGATATTTTATACTCCCTCCGTCCCAAAATTCTTGTCTTAGATTAGTCTAGATACGGATGTATCTAATACCAAAACGTGACTTGATACATCCGTATTTAGACAAATCTAAGACAAGAATTTTGGGACGGAGGGATTATTTCATTGGATTTAACATGACATAGTACTAATTTATTTTTAAATTTGTTTTAGTATCGCTACTAATTTTTGGATTAAGAATATTTTGTTCCCCAGCAAAAATTTGCGAATTTTCAAAATTTTGCACATATTTAGTTAAATTTTTAAACACTGGTACTGACCAGAAAATGGAGAACAATTCTAAAAATGGAATATGGGCTGGAATAAATTCCATATGAATTAGAAAATGAGTAAAATTATAAAAATAATAGCAAATGGGTTGTACACGCCACAGATTTCGAGGCTGACTTGTTTACGCAAGGCTTTGTCAGTCAACACACGATTCTAGCAGTAGTGACTGTTGGATGTCCATCCAACGGTCGATGAGGGAGTCCTGGATTAGGGGGTGTCCGGATGGATGGACTATGACCTTTGGCCGGACTCCCGGACTATGAAGATACAATCCTTGGCGTGGAAGGCAAGCTTGGCGATACGATATGAAGATCTCCTCCCATTGTAACCGACTCTGTGTAACCCTAGCCCTCTCGGGTGTCTATATAAACCGGAGAGTTTTAGTCCGTAGGACGAACAACAATCATACCATAGGCTAGCTTCTAGGGTTTAGCCTCTCTGATCTCGTGGTAGATCCACTCTTGTACTACCCATATCATCAATATTAATCAAGCAGGAGTAGGGTTTTACCTCCATTGAGAGGGCCCGAACCTGGGTAAAAACATCGTGTCCCTTGTCTCCTGTTACCATCCGCCTAGACGCACGGTTCGGGACCCCCTACCCGAGATCCGCCGATTTTGACACCGACATTGGTGCTTTCATTGAGAGTTCCTCTGTGTCATCACCTTTAGGCCCGATGGCTTCTTCGATCATCAACCACGACGCAGTCCAGGGTGAGACTTTTCTCCCCGGACAGATCTTCGTATTCGGCAGCTTCACACTGCGGGCCAACTCGCTTGGCCATCTGGAGCAGATCGAAAGCTACGCCCCTGGCCATCAGGTCAGGTTTGGAAGCTTAAATTACATGGCCGACATCCACGGGGACTTGAACTTCGATAGGCATGATCTAACTCTGCTGCCGGACAGCGCCCAGAGTGCCGCTCAGGTGTCAGCTCCGATCATTAGCTCGGAGCCGACTGCGCTAGCCGGGGATGGACGGTTGGACGCCACCCCGGGAGCCGCAATCTCTACAGCGATAGAGCCGAATACCAGCCTAGCCCTTTGCAAGGCCCGTGACTCCAAGGTGCCGGACTCCGCTCCGGACTCCGTATATTCCGCACCTCTTCCGATCGAACCCGATTGGGCTCCGATCATGGAGTTCACCGCCACGGACGTCTTTCAGCACTCGCCCTTTGGTGATATCCTGAATTCACTAAAGTCTCTCTCTTTGTCAGGAGAGCCCTGGCCGGATTACGGTTAGCATGGTTGGGATGCGGACGACGAAGAAATTCGAAACCCACCCACCACCCACTTCGTAGCCACTGTCGACGATTTAACCGACATGCTCGACTTCGACTCCGAAGACATCGACGGTATGGACGCGGACAAAGGAGACGACCAAGAACCAGCACCTATAGGGAACTGGAAAGCCACCTCGTCATATGACATATACATGGTGGACACCCCCAAAGCAGGGGATGGCGATGAAAAAATGGAGGACGACCCCTCCAAGAAGCAGCCCAAGCGCCGACGTCAGCGGCGCCGCTCTAAATCCTGCCAAAGCAAAAACGGCGATTCCGGCACCGGAGATAACAACACGCCGGACAGTGCCGAAGACAACCCCCTCCAACAGGATTCAGTGCAGGAGGACGAAGGAGCCAGCCCTCATGAGAGAGCGGCCGACAGAGAGGTCGAGGACGACAATTATATGCCTCCCTCCGAAGACGAGGCAAGCCTCGACGACGACGAATTCGTCGTGCCAGAGGATCCCGTCGAACAAGAGCGTTTCAAACGCAGGCTTATGGCCACGGCAAGCAGCCTCAAGAAAAAACAGCAGCAGCTTAGAGCTGACCAAGACTTGCTAGCCGACATATGGACCGAAGTCCTGGCGGCCAAAGAGTATAAACTCGAACGCCCCTCCAAGAGCTACCCAAAGCACAGGCTGCTACCCCAACTTGAGGAGGAAGCAACTAAACCTACATCACCAGCGTACGATGCGCCCGATCGGCCACCCTGTGGCCGCGACAAAGAGGCCTTTAGGCCCTCGACCCAAGCCGCACCCCGGCACCGCTCAAAACATACCAGATTGCAGGGAGACGCAATAGACCTGCGAGACATATTGGAGAATAAGGCAAGGCAAACAAGATTGATCTACGGATCGCGTGGGTGCCCCACTTCACGTGACGATAACCGTCATGCCGGATATGATAAATACGGCCAGGCCGAATACAACAGACCAAGCTCATCCGACCTGCGTCGTGAAATAGCCCAGTACAGGGGCGTCGCACACCCACTATGCTTCACAGACGAAGTAATGGATCATCAAATCCCTGAGGGCTTTAAACCCGTAAACATCGAATCATATGATGGCACAACAGATCCCGCGGTATGGATCGAGGATTATCTCCTTCATATCCACATGGCCCGTGGTGATGATCTACACGCCATCAAATACCTCCCGCTCAAGCTTAAAGGACCAGCTCCACATTGGCTTAACAGCCTGCCAGCAGAGTCAATTAGTTGCTGGGAGGACCTGGAATCCGCATTCCTTGACAACTTCCAGGGCACTTATGTGCGACCACCAGACACCGATGACCTAAGCCACATAATCTAGCAGCCAGAGGAATCGGCCAGACAATTCTGGACACGGTTCCTAACCAAGAAAAATCAAATAGTCGACTGTCTGGATGCCGAGGCCCTTGCAGCCTTCAGGCACAACATCCGAGACGAATGGCTTGCCCGGCACCTAGGACAGGAAAAGCCGAAATCTATGGCAGCCCTCACAACACTCATGACCCGCTTTTGTGCGGGAGAAGACAGCTGGCTAGCTTGTAGCAATAACATAACCAAGAGCCCTGGCGATTCGGATACCAAGGACAGCAATGGCAGGTCACGTCGCAACAAGCACAAGCGCCACATTAACGGCAACAATACTGAAGATACGGCAGTCAATGCCGGATTCAGAGGCTCTAAACCCGATCAGCGGAAGAAGCCATTCAAGAGAAACCCTCTGGGCCCATCCAGTTTAGACCAGATACTCGATCGCTCGTGCCAGATACACGGCACCCCCGAACAACCAGCCAACCACACCAACAGGGATTGTTGGGTGTTCAAGCAGGCAAGCAAGTTAAGTGCCGAAACCAGAGACAAGGAGCTGCATAGCGATGATGAGGAGGAGCCCCAGCCACCGAACAACAGAGGATAGAAGGGATTCCCCCCGCAAGTGCGGACGGTGAACATGATATACACAACCCACATCCCCAAAAGGGAGCGGAAGCATGCTCTCAAGGACGTCTATGCGTTGGAGCCAGTCGCCCCGAAGTTCAACCCATGGTCCTCCTGCCCGATCACTTTTGATCGAAGGGACCACCCCACTAGCATCCGTCACGGCGGATTCGCCGCATTGGTCCTAGACCCAATTATCGACGGATTTCACCTCACCAGAGTCCTAATGGACGGCGGCAGCAGCCTGAACCTGCTTTATCAGGATACAGTGCGAAAAATGGGTATAGATCCCTCAAGGATTAAACCCACAAAGACTACCTTTAAAGGCGTCATACCAGGTGTAGAAGCCAGCTGTAGAGGCTCGGTTACACTCGAAGTGGTCTTCGGATCCCTGGATAATTTCCGAAGCGAAGAGTTAATCTTTGACATAGTCCCATTCCGCAGTGGCTATCACGCCCTGCTCGGACGAACCGCATTTGCAAAATTCAATGCGGTGCCGCACTACGCATATCTCAAGCTCAAAATGCCAGGACCTCGCAGAGTCATCACGGTAAATGGAAACACCGAACGCTCTCTCCGAACGGAGGAGCACACGGCGGCTCTGGCGGCGGAAGTACAGAGTAGCCTCTCAAGGCAATTCTCCAATCCAGGTGTTAAACGTCCGAACAACGTCAAGCGAGCCCGAAGTAACCTACAACAAATCTGGCTGGCACGTTCCGAGCAAGCATAGCAGTGCGGCCCCAACCCCAGCCCTCGCCAGATGGTGATATCGGTACCACGCGTACATAATTACGCCTTAGAGATACCATGGGCATAAGGGGAGGGGCACAACTACGGCACGCCCAGAATGTGGCTCAACCGCACTTAGGGGCTCCCTATTCCGCCGTTTTTCTTTTTTTCTACACTTTCAGGACCCAACTATTCAGAAGGCCTGTCCGGCAATACACTCACCAAACACATGATGCAACAGCCAGGGAGAGAACAAGCCGCGTCAAATGTCCAGGTGGTCTCTATAACGAGCTTAATACCTGTTTTACTTAAAGTCCCAGAGCTTGCCCCTGGAGGGGGACATGTCCAATAATCCCATCTCTTGCTTATCGCACTATTTTTATCGTTATGCTTTCATAGCAGCCCTTTTTTAATAAACAATACATAGCTCTTATCTATTATTGTACTCATCTATTTTTTATATACAAATATGTTTAGTCATGACATTATGCAACCGTACACTTTGGTACGGCCAATACACCAGGGGCTTAAGCACCCTATAACATGGTGTGAGAAGACCAAACACTCTCATGAGTGCGGCACCCCGAACTTATAGCACTATATGCATCGGCTCCGAATCATGTCTTGGGTCAATAGTTGGGTTTGCCGGCTCCCATGTTTTGGTACCTTACGTTCCGCAATGTTGGCTAAGGTAGCGCTGGGAGAACTACTGCGATTGTGCCCCAGTTGAGTTGGGTTAACACCTCAGTAGAGAAAGCTAAAACTGACCGTCATGATAGTGCGAGAGACCGGTCGTTGTTCGCGAGGTTTTTCGAGTCCTTAAAGACTTATGCCGCTTAGAGCGAGGAGCCGGACTTATCCGGCCTAGGCGTGGATAGCGCCCCGAACTCGGTCTTCCGAATACTAGGGGCTTCGCCGAAATTTAAAATTATAGAATTCTATGGCTAAGTGAGAGTGATAAAGCATTATAAGTCCGACGGCCTGGTTCGTTGTGCTGAGCGCCTCCCTAGATGGACCCAAGAATGGGAACAAGAGCGCTCAGGTTTATCTCGAACACCCCAGCACTCGTAGCATGGGGGTAGAAGCCAACGACTTGCATCTCTCAGATTTGATAAACGGCCGCACAGAAGGTAATATTTTAAATTAATAAAGCGTTGCTTAACGCATATGAACAAAGTTTTCAGCGTACAGGATAACAGATGTGAGTCTACTCAAAAATTACATCTTTGGGGCATTCGTCCGCTATAAGGCGGGCACCCTTCAGGACGCCCTTATAATACATCTCGGGCGTGCGATACTCCTTGCCCAGCGGTGGCGCGTCCGTCAAAAGCTTCTCAGCGTCCAGCTTGCCCCAGTGCACTTTAGCACGGGCAAGGGCCCGACGGGCACCTTCGATACAGACGGAGCGCTTGATGACCTCAATCCATGGACACGCGTCCACCAGACGCCGCACCAGACCGAAGTAGCTCCCAGGCATGGCTTCTCTAGGCCACAGCCGAACTATGAGGCCCTTCATGGCCTGTTCGGCCACCTTGTGGAGCTCGACCAGCTGCTTCAGCTGGTCGCTCAGGGGCACCGGATGTTCGGCCTCAGCATACTGAGACCAAAACACCTTTTCTGCCCAGCTCCCCTCTTCGGCTCGGTAGGATGCGGCAGCATCAGACACGCTACGGGGCAGATCGGCGAACGCTCCTGGAGAGCTCCGGATTCGGGTAAGTAACAGATAATTTACTTTTATATTCTTGCTTTGCATAAAGAATGCCTTACCCGCCGCTATCTTCTTCATTGCCTCGATCTCCTGGAGGGCCTTCTGGGCTTCGGCCTTAGCGGTCTTGGCACTCTCAAGAGCCAAGGCGAGCTCGGACTCTCGAGTCTTCGAGTCACGCTCCAAACTCTCGTGTTTTTCCACGAGAGCCTAGAGCTCTTGCCGCACCTCCGCCACCCGCGCCTCCTGCTTCTCTCGCTCGGTGCGCTCCAAGGCCGCACTATTTTCGGCCTTGGAGACCGCCTCCTTCAGGGTCGCCACCTCGGCCGTGGCCCCTGCAACATTTACGTTGGTCCTGTCATTATTGGCAACCAAGTATTTCTATATACATTTACATGCGGTATTACATACCCTCCTTGTCCTCGAGCTGCTTCTTGGCACGGCCGAGCTCGTTCTTGGACCGCTCGAGGTTCTCCTTCAATGCATTGACCTCCGCGGTCAGTGCGGCAGAGGTCAGCAGCGCAGCCTACATTCCCATATTGACATATTTTTGTTAGACTCCTGCGTATATCTTTTTAGATCCTCAGCTCGGCTTTTCTTTCCGAACGCCGAACTGAGCATCAGGGGCTACTGTCTATGCGGTAACATTTTTATATGTTTTCGAACACATACCTCAAAGCCTGTTAACAGACTTGTGCAGGCTTCTGTCAGCCCACTCTTGGCGGACTGAACCTTTTGAATCACGGCACTCATAACAGTGCGGTGTTCCTCGTCGATGGAGGCGCCGTTAAGCACCTCCAGCAAATTGTCCGGCGCCTCCGGATGGACGGAGGTCGCCGGTGTCGTAGGCTTGCCCTTCTTATGAAGGCGCCGCCTGTCGAACTCCCGAACCGTTGATGGTTCCGGAGCAATGTCCGGCCCGGGGCCAGACTTGGATCCCTTCGGGGCTTTATCCCCTTTGGGCCTGGAGTCCGGGAGGTCGCCTTGCGGCGCCTCCAGGACCACCTCCTCCTGGTTTAGTCCCTTTCGGGACTCCACCTCGGCGTCGTCCGCAGGGAGAGGGGAGGAGGCCGTCGGAAGTGAGGCACTATTCACATCCAACGAATCCAAGGAGCCGCTCGTCGAATCGTCGAGCTGAGCCTTGGGCGGACTTCATGATCAAATTCGGCGTCAGAAAATGCCAAATAATGGAGGAGCGCCATAAGTTATTCGGATATCCGGATGCTTACGATTTTGCCGGGGGCTTGACCCTGGATGGCCATTCCTCCCCGCCGTCTTCGGCATCGGAGGTGTAGTCCGAAAGGAGGGTTTTCCCCTTCTTGGACCCTCCGGCATCCCCAGTTGGGGCGGCCTTCCTTTTCTTTCCTTCCCCCGTTGGAGGGGGAGAGTCTTCTTCTTCCTCCTCCTCCTCGTCCTCAGAGGCGGAGGGTGCTTCGGGGTTGTCCAGCGATGAATCCGACACCACCAGGCGCCGGGAACTCTTTCGGGTCCCCGTGGCCTTCTTCTTGGCCTTCTTCTCTGGCACCACGTGAGGTGCCGGAACCAGCAGCTTCGTCAAGCGAGCGTCCGCTGTGTCTTTGGGAAAGGGAGCCGGACAGTTGATATGTCCGGCCTTCTTCTACCAGTCCTGTTAAAGAGATGGGGGTTTAGATCCCGCATAGAATTAAATCTATGAAAAACAAATACCCCGTAAAGGGAAAATTAGGCTCACCGCGCTGGCTTGGCGCTTGGTGCAGAATCCGCGATCCTCGGTGACAGGAGGGGAGACCTCGAAGCTCCTGAATAGCACCTTCCAGGCATCCTCGTGCTTTGTGTCGAAGAGCCGGGACAGGGACTGGTGCTGAGCCGGGTCGAACTCCCACAAGCTGAAAGCCCGTCGTTGACACGGGAGAATCCGGCGGAAGAGCATGACCTGGACTATGGTGACAAGTTTAACCCTCCGGCCGATCAGGTCTTTGATGCAGGTTTGAAGTCCGGTCACTTCTGCCGAATTACCCCACAACAGGCTCGTCTCTTTCCAAGATGTGAGCTGTGTGGGGATGCCAGATCAGAATTCGGGGGCCGCTGCCCATTCTGGGTCACGCGGCTCGGTGATATAGAACCACCCCGATTACCACCCTTTGATGGTCTCTATGAAGGCAACCTCGAGCCATGTAACGTTGGCTATCTTGCCCACCATGGCACCTCCGCACTCCGCTTGGCGGCCGCCCACGTCCTTCGGCTTGACGCTGAAGATCTTCAGCCATAGGCCAAAGTGAGGCTGGATGCGGAGGAAGGCCTCGCACACGACGATGAACGCCGAGATGTTGAGGATGAAGTTCGGGGCCAGATCATGGAAGTCCAGGCCGTAGTAGAACATGAGCCCCCGGACGAACGGGTGAAGAGGAAAACCTAGTCCGCAGAGGAAATGGGGAAGAAAAACAACCCTCTCATGGGGCCTGGGGGTGGGGATGAGTTGCCCCACATCTGGAAGCCGGTGCTCCATGTTGTCAGACAGGTATCTGGCCTTCCTTGGCTTTTTGATTTGCCCCTCCGTGACGGAGGAGGCCATCCATCTACCTCCCGCTCCGAACATGGTTGGAGAAGGTTGAGGTGGGAAGTGCGGGCTTGGGCGTTGGAGCTCGAGCGCACAGGGATGAATAAGCAAAGGAGGAAGAAGGCGTAAATGGAAAGGGTAGATTCTTATCCCCTTATATGGGCGGCCGAAACTACGAGCCCCCACCGGCCTAATAAAACTCGCTTATCTCCCAAGCGCCGCGGTTAATGGCGTGGTTGGGTTACCCACGCCCGTATTGATGAGAATCCCGGAATAAGGGGACACAATCTCTGCTTTGACAAGACGTGCCAAGGAAACCGCCTCGCTAAACGCGCTGAGGTGGAACAGTAAAACGATTCGAATAAAGGCCTGGCCATGACGTGACGTCACGCTGCGGAATACGTCAGTAGATTAGATTTGTGCAAATATTATTCTCTCTACGGTGGCATGTGGAACTTATTTTGCAGAGCCGGACACTATCCTTGTGTTCAACATCTTCTATGAAGTATTCGGAGGAGGAACCCGTCTTGCAATGTCGAAGACAATTTGCGCGCCGGACTTGTCATCATTGAAGCCTGGTTCAGGGGCTACTGAGGGAGTCCTGGATTAGGGGGTGTCCGGATGGCCGAACTATGACCTTTGGCTGGACTCCCAGACTATGAAGATACAAGATTGAAGACTCTGTCCCGTGTCCGGATGGGACTTTCCTTGGCGTGGAAGGCAAGCTTGGTGATACGATATGAAGATCTCCTCCTATTGTAACTGACTCTGTCTAACCCTAGCCCTCTCCGGTTTCTATATAAACCGGAGAGTTTTAGTCCGTAGGACGAACAACAATCATACCATAGGCTAGCTTCTAGGGTTTAGCCTCTCTGATCTCGTGGTAGATCCACTCTTGTACTACCCATATCATCAATATTAATCAAGCAGGAGTAGGGTTTTACCTCCATCGAGAGGGACCGAACCTGGGTAAAAACATCGTGTCCCTTGTCTCCTGTTACCATCCGCCTAGACGCACAGTTCGGGACCCCCTACCCGAGATCCGCCGGTTTTGACACCGACAGTCGACGTGCTTCTTCAATCTCTGATCTTCCTGCTCCGGCCGCCTAAACTAGCGTTGGCAGGACTGCCTACTCCCTCCTCTTGTAGCCCGTTGTGATGCCGCACAGGCTTCACCGGCCCACCCTACTCCCTCCGCTGGCCTGGCCGCGCGCAATACACTGCCTCCTTATTACGCGAAAAAAATGATTCCTCCCATTGACATCTGGGGCGCACCGGTTGGGAGGCTGACCTGTGGGCCTACTAAGTTGACGCGTACGCAGGGCTTGTCAAGTTAGTCAACAAACGATTCTAGCAGCAGTCACTACAAAAAAAGACACATCCGTGACATTTTGGGCCGAACGAAAAAAAAAATGTGTCATACTTATGACACTTCTATGACAATAATTGTGACAGAACCCGGTATCATCATAGATGTGGTGGGCTCCTACTTCTATGACAAAAAATCCTGACAGAAAATGGGCTTTTCATCCTGGGCGGGCCAGAGACGTAGCTGCATGACATTCTTTGGGCCGTCCATGATGGAAAAAACCGTGGTAGAAGCAAGGGCAAGGAAAATTTCGGGGAGTTCCCGGTTACCGTGGGTAGTCGGGGGTGGAGCGATGCGCGTTTCTCTCGTACATGTACGCGCGCGTGTGCGAGGCGTTGGGCTCTAACTGAACCCGAGCGAGGCATCGCCTAACTGAACCCGAGCGATTGCATTGCAGGCTACGCGTTATTGAACCCGAGCGATTGAGCGATTCCTTCGCTACTGCTACTAACTGAAGTCGATCGATGCTGCCTCTAGATGAACAGTGAGTGTTGAGGGGGGGGTTGGATGAACAGTGAGCGGTGGGGTGGATGAACAGGACCCCGTGGTGTTTCCTCGGGATGAACAGGACCTCGATCGATCGAGCCGGTTGGGACTGGATGAACAAGACCCCGTGGAGGGCTGGATGAACAGGACGACCCCGTGGAGGGCTGGATGAACAGTAGATGATGGAGAGGTGGATGAACAGTAGCCCGTGGAGGGGTGGTTGAACAGGAGCCCGTGGAGAGGGGTGGTTGAACAGTAGCCGGTGGAGTAGCGCGCGGTGGAGGCTGGATGAACAGGAGCCCGTGGATGAATAGTCACAGGTGGAGGCTGGAGGAGGTCGACGGTGGATAAACAGTAGCCCGTGGAGGCTGGAGGAGGTCGACGGTGGAGATGAACAGTATCCCGTGGAGTCCCGTTTTGCGGTACACCACACCCCTCCGAATGAACAAGACCCCCGTTTCGACCGTAGCGCTCCAACAGAAGTCCGTTTCGTCCGTTTTGCGGTACACCACACCCCTCCCGATTAATAGGACCCCGTTTCGACCGTAGGAGGTCCAACACAAGTCCATTTCCTCCGTTTTGTGGTATGCCAGACCCCTCCTGATGAACAGGATCCCGTTTCTAACGTGGCCGGTCGAACACAAGGCTGTTTCCTTCGTTCTGTGGTACGCCAGGCCTCGTTTCCATCACCTATTCCGTCCAAGCCCTCCCGATGAACACGACGACGCGTTCCGTTCCGACCCAGCCGATTGGCTCCCCATGAACACGACGATGACGTTGTTTCTCCGTTCTGACCGAGCCATGTACATGAGCCCTGGCCGTACGTATGCGCGAGGAGGTGTTCGAGACCCCACCCGTATGTACGTATGGGGCCGTATTTACTTTCTTGCACACTGGCCGCTGTATGTACGTGTACATGCTACGTGTGCGCCTCTACTACGACACGTGCACGCCTCTACATCCACCAGTATGTACGTACACGTTCGCGACCAGAATGACAACGCTACGTATGCTTCGACCAGGTGGGTCCCGACTGTCAGGCACTTCCTTGCGTGCGAAGATGTAGATGGTGGGTCCCAGCAGTCAGGGGGGCGAATTGGTTTTTTTTTGCCCGGACACACTTCCTTACATGTGAAGATGTAGCTGGTGGGTCCCAGCAGTCAGGGGGGGCAAATTGTTTTTTCCGAACGCACTTCCTTGCGTGCGAAGATGTAGGTGGTGGGTCCTAGCAGTCAGGGGGGAACGTTTTTTTCGCGAAATACAGTGGCCCATATGGTGGGTCCCAGCTGTCAGGAGGAGGAATCATTATTTTCCGCGTAATAAGGAGGCACTTCCTTACTGCGGCCGTGGACCCAGCTGTCAGCCTCTCCACGTATAGTCCACATCCAATGGAAGTCCTTCCTTGACCACGTTGACCACGGGGCACCGAGAGCACCACGGTGGTGGATGACGGCGAGGCATAGGAAGGGGACGAGGTGGAGCCGGAGAAGACACGGCTGTGGATGCCCACGCGGAGAGGAGTACGAGGGTTCACTGGTTCGGTTGCGGTGTGAGGTTGCCATCACCGCAGAATAACAGGGGGTGTAGGTGAGTGGAGGGATGGCCTGGCTAGCGGTGGGAATAGTAGGGGGCGGTGAGGCCTTTGCGGCAGCACAGCCGGCCACGGGAGGCAGGAGCAGGCGGCACGACCGGCGCTGCTTTGGGCGGCTCGAGCAAGAAGACCAGAGGTTGAAGAAGCATGATGGCCGTTGGATGGACATCGTACGGTCACTGCAGCTAGAATCGTTTATATTGACTAAGTTGACAAAGCCCTTGGTACGCATCAACTTAGTAGGCCCACAGGTCAGCTTCCGAAATGGTGCACCCTAGATGTCAGGGGGAGGAATCATTTTTTGGGCAGGTGAAGCTAGAATATCCGAGATTGAAGAAGAAGCACGGCATCCGTTGGATGGACATCCAACGGCCACTGCTGCTAGAACCGTGTGTTGACTATAAGTTGACAAAGCCTTGCATACGCATCAACTCTTTTTTTAGGGGACGCGTCAACTTAGTAAGGCCACAAGTGTGTGGCAGAGAACTTATAGCCCATTTGAGATTTGTAAGAATGTGCAGCCCATTTTTGAATTCTAATGGAATTTACTACAGCCCATTTACAGTTTGTTAAAAGTACGGCCAATTTCAATCAACTGTTCAAAACAGAATTCAATAAAATTTCCCACATTTTGATGGGATCCGAAATATTTTTATCCCGAAATTTCTAGCCAGATTAAATACAATTTCAATATAAATTTATATTATGTAAAAATCCAATGAAACATTGCGCTCGCAACAAATAATGAAATTAAAATTTTCAATATCCAAAAATAATATTTTATAAAGTAATTGTGTGTTTGGTGCATTTTTTTATAGTTACTACCCAGTTTTTATAATTACATCCCATTTATTATTTCTTAAAGCTCATTTTCTTGTTAATTCTAATGCATCCCTCCTAGGAAAGATTTGCAGCCCAGCGGGGCGGAGAATAACAACTTAACCTTGCCTGGGTATTCCGAAAAAAAGTATAGCTGGGCTAGCCATTTTCAGCTTGAAAAAATTAACATCTGGGCTGGATATCTGGCCTGGGCTAGACGGGCCACGGCCCGCCCCAGTTAATACCTGCAGCGATGTTCTCTTTGTTGTTCAGAGGAGAAAAATTAATATCTGGGCTAAACATCAAAAAACTCTGCAGTGCTCACACCTCAAAAACACAAATACTACTTGAGCTGCTTCGTCCCAGCTGTCGGCCACTTCTTGTGCAATTCTCTCATTTATTGACTACATAGGTTGATAATGGTGTGGGACCGTGATGTTAGGAAACCAGGAGGAAGCAAAAAACATTATAGTTTTATATAATAAGGAGGCACTTGCGTACGTGAGGCTATGGCCCTGGTGGATCCCCATTGTCATCCTCTCCAACTAAAGTCATCTCCTCGCCCGCGCGCGCTTTCCACCCGAAATAGTCAGCACGGCTCGCCCCGCTTCCTGGTGCAGGCGATTGCTTCGCCTTCAAACGACACAAGTGTCGTCCGCCCGTCCATCTGTCACCCACATTAATGATACGCGGTTGCCGAGGCGGCTACTCCGGCGCCACACGTCCGTCCCTCCGCCGCCCACCATTGCTATATAAACTGCTGCGCCGGCCATAGCCGCAGTCATCCGCATCCGTCCCATTTCTCCTGTCCACACCACTACTACCCACCATGGCTTCCTCGTGCTCCAGTGCTCTTCGGGGCGGGCGGACGACGAACCACAAGGAGATGGCAGCCATTGCTGCCGACTGGCTGGCCGATAGGCAGCCGAAGGACGACGATGTCCCAATGGAGAACATGGTAGTCGACGATCCGGCGCCAACCCCCTCCTCCGCGCCATCCTCGCAGGTGCATTGCACCATGACCATCGGCGAGGCCCGTGCCCAATATATGGACACGGTGAGGCAGATGCGTGAGGAGCAGTTCTGGGAGGCGCAGGCCGACGCCGCCTACAACCACCATCTCCTCCAGGAGCACCTGCAGGCGGAGGAGCAGATCGCTGCGGAGTGGGCGGAGCAGGAGGCGCTCCTCAACTCGTACCACTTTGCCCGCGAGGGCCGCCTTGAGTGCTGGCGGTACCGCATGCAGGTGGCGGAGGCTGCGGCCGCCTACAAAGAGGGCGATGAAGCGGGCGAGGCGTTGTTTGGCGAGGCCGAGGTTGAGGCAGAGGACAATGCTGGCTCCGACGAGTCCCCGCTTCACTGGCGTCGACGAGGCCCTACTCTGCCGAGGCCCCGCGGCGCCAACAACGAGGCAGAGGACATCGCCGGCTCTGCCGAGGACCCACCCCGCCAACAATGAGGCAGAGGACATCACCGGCTCAGCCGAGGCCCCACCCTGCCGGCAACAAGGGGGAGGATTTCCACCGCTCCACCGAGGCTCCGCCCGCCGGCAACGAGACAGAGGACATCACCGGCTCTGCTGAGGCCCCGCCCCACTGCCAACAAGGCCGCACCACACAGAAAACATGGAAGAGTAGAACACGGTAGGACGCCGCCGCTCGGGTCCAAGTAAGGCCACCGCTGCTATCCTCCGGTTGAAGCCAAGCTAGGCGGGTTGACCATTGACGGCCGGTTAGCTTCTTGGCAGCGACGTGGAGTTGGAGAGCCGTGTTGGAGAAGAACGTTGCTTCTACTTAACTGCTGGTGCAGTTGGCTGACTGACACGTGGGCCCAATAGGCCACATGTCAGTTATGCAACTGCACCTGTAGTTAAGTCACTGAAGCTTCTGTTTGGCTCAGCGGGACACAGGTGTGTAGCTTCGGTTAATTAATTATACCTCCAGCGCACCCCTTTTTAGTTGAAGAATGTATGAAATGTAATGAAATCTGGCATGTTTATATGAAATCCAACCGTGTATGAATGAATTTATTTCGATTAGTTCGAATTCCTATATCACTGGCATTGGATGAACATGCAAAACAATAAGTACTAGCATTATTCCCAGGGTGATCACCTCGTTTGCAGCAGTTTCACATGTACTCCCTCCGGTCCTTTCTAGTCTGCATACAAGTTTTGTCTGTAGTCAAACTATCTCTACTTTGACCAATCTTACAGAAAAAAGTATGCACTTTCACAATGTGCGAAGTAAAAAGGAACAGAAGGAGTACAACAAGTTTGGGCAGCTTTTTAGCGTTTCTGTACATTGCAATCAAACACACAGGGCTGGCAATTCATAGAGAACATTCAAAACAATCGATGATTATGCATCTCAGCGACTCACATGTCAGAGGCTATATTTACTTCACAACTAAAGAATAAAGAAAAAATTGATCGACACTGCTGACAGTAAAGGGCGTCCCATTCGAAAATATCAAACGCATGTCTTCTTGCTAAAATCAATGAGCAAAATTTGACAAGGTTGTCCCATTCCAAAATATCAAATGCCTACGATTGTGGAATGGGCAGGGTTTGCCATCAGTTCGGACATTGACATGGCACCTCGTGCTAAATAAACCAACTGTTCTTTTTGTGCAGTTCCACCAAAATCAACCAAATTCGCGCGTAGCTTGTATGATTTCGCCCTTATATGTTGCAACGCCTTGAACTTCGGCACCTCCTTTCTTGTGGTGGAAATGAATGATTCGATGTATTCATGAACATTTTGTGCAGTTCCCATTGAAATCAAGCTGAGCACCCCTGTTTGCACAAATACAAAAAAGTGATTAGTATAAAGCAAATTGTACTATGAATTGGCAGTTTAAACAGGCACCTACATTGTCCATGTAGAGCACACTTTTAGAAAAATGGAACTCACCAGAAAGAATCCTAGAACAACATTGTACTCGCGCATCACAGCAAAAAAATGGAGATTTGTCAGTCCTTCTGAGCTGAAGTTAGTTTGGTCTTGTGGGGAGTAATGTAACCATCCTTCAACTACTCCTTCTGATGAGAAGATAGACAGGGCTTCTTCATCCTGGCATAATCGGAACTAGTCACTTCACGTACTCCATATTCTTCTTCAGAGTAAGATGATCCTGTTGTGCAAAGACAAGAGGACAACTAAATGCTAGCATCCCTGTTTGCTCGAAAAAAAGGAAAGGAAATATTTAAAACAACACAGATGAAGCACTTCTCAAGGACAATACTACTTTTTCATGACAGTATATAAACAGTAGCACAACACCAATAGAGATGACAAATCTCAATCATATGGATGAAATCAGTGGGCAAGTACCAACCTTTATCAGGAGGCTTATTGTGGAGAGCATACAGATGAAGCATTTCTCTGGAACCATCTGTTGCTATCTACTGTGGTGGCCATGCTTCCTATATACTCCTCGATTAGTTTAATGTTTCCAACATCTTCTTGTGCAGTACCACTAAAATATATGGTATCTTCAAAGAAGATCCCTGTTTGCACAAGTAGAGATAATTACATATTACATTAAGAGTGGCATCAAATCATTGGCAAAAAAAATGCTCGTTCCCGCCATAGCAATAAATTAAGATGCAAAACTATATCATTACTTGTGTCATCATAGTTCCAGTGCTTCATTACAGCACCGGGAGTTGATTTTTGTTTTTCTTCCGCTTGTTCTTCCCCTTCATCACTTGGTTCAATAAAAGACAAGCTTCGCCTTCAATGTAAGATTTGGCATGTCAATTAGGGAACACAAGTATAGCACTAAACAATTGCATTAATTTTCTGATGAAAGTGGCAAAATGCAGGCCAGCAGTTGTGAAATATCCTTATCTTACCTCAATGGGATATTACAGTGCATATACAGATTGGAAATCTTGTCTCTGTTTGTGCAGTTCACTAAAATCAAGCAACATTACCGTACAAGTAGCACAACATATGAAAGCACACTACAGAATCATGTGAAAGAATGCTAGTACTGACCTCTCATGATGCGGAATTCAAACAACTCACAAGAAGAAGATCTGAACCAAATTTGCCAACACGGATAGGAAGTAAGATCTCCTCTTGTGTAGTTCCACTAAGATCAAGCAATCAAGCAACGTTGTCGGTGTGACATTTTGGTTGAACTGCACAAAACACTCTTAAAACAAAGTGTTTTGAGTAGTGCAACAAAAGGTCACAATGGCAACGAGGTGAAGTAGATAACCCTGTTTACACAGAGGTGCAAAGGAAACAACTAGTGGTCAATAACGATGGATGACAGAAGCCAACAAAAAGAAGCATCTACCTTATCTAAATGGGAAAGAAAGCAAGAAAGTAGCATTTCTCAAACGGTGGCATTGTTTAGTATTAACATAGAGATTATATTAACAATAAAATTCCTTAAACATGTAATTTGCTTTTAACTGTGGCATTGCATCAATTTTCCAGCGGCATTATTAGAGGGTGTTTGTTTACAGGGACATTTTGGTGTATGGACTAAAAAAACTCCGTGTCAGTCCCATCTAAACCAAACAGGCGGGACTTTTAGGGACTAAAAGTGGGCATTTGGGACTAAAGAAAGAAGACCCCGAGGGAGTCTTTTTTGGGACTTTTTCCAATAGTTGCCCCTGCCACGCATCGCACCTTGTTTCTATTAGTTCATTACTAGGGGTAACATGGTCTTTTAGCATGTCATTTAATAACCTCTAGTCCATGTTTAGTCCCTGGAACCAAGCAGGTAGGGACTAGGGAGTTTTTAACCAAACAGGGCCTTAGGAGTTGCACGGGACAATGGATGCACCAGCACCATGTGCATCTACCAATGTACTATGGTCATGCACAGTCGGTTGCAACAAAGAACAAACAACCAAGGAGCATATTTGTGTTGGTCCCAGTTTTGTTATCTTTAGACACCTTTCCCTATGTGAGCGCAGCTAATCTAGTCCTGCTCACACTCTACAGCCTTGTCCCCCCAAAACAAAAGATCAGTTTGTTACAGATGTGTGTACTGCGTTTGTCATTGTTTTCCCTTTTCGACCAACATAGGCGCTGGATAGCCAGTCTGTACTAGTACTTTCGCCCCTTCCTTTCCTCTTTGAACCACGTCCTTGATTTATGCGATACAACTTTCCCCACTACTTTCCCCCATTCCTTTCCTCTTTAAACCACGTCCTAGATTCATGCTATACAACTTTCCCCACTACTTTCCCCCTTCCTTTCCTCTTTGAAGCACGTCCTAGATTCATGCTATACAACTTTTCCCACTACTTTCCCCCACTCCTTTCCTCTTTGAACCATGTCCTAGATTCATGGTATACATGCAGCTAGAGAAATGCATGTGGAATAAGTAAATTATACCTTAAGGTTCTTGGGGCGTGGTTCGGTGGGCAGCGGGACGACGGCAAAGAAGAAGGGGTCGGAGGCCCTCCCACACCGCTGCTGGGTGAAAGTGAATAGCTATGTCGGTAGTGGATTCCCTCCCCCGCCGAGGGTGACAGCGTTAAGCCTCCTTCCCTTCCCGGCGGACGGATCCTGTCGGCTCTTTAACCAACAGTGAGGGGAGAGAGAGGCCAACAAAGTCTTGTTTAGATCTGGAGAGGGTGAGAGAGTGTGAAGAGAGCAACTACAAGCATTGAGGCTCCAGCGTGTATATATACTAGAGAGAGTGTGTGAAGTGTGCAAACCCTAGAAAACAACCAGCTACACAACCCTCCCATTATGTTCAACAAGAGGAAAATAACCTACATTCCTGCATTCGTGTGACAAGCATGCTGTGTGTTTTTTGTGTGTGGGAGTCATTGGGATTTAAATCATAATCGTGTCATGTGGCTTTGGTGGTAAGACTATCCACAGTGGTGCAGAAATAATGCAGCCTTAGTCACCTTACCTCTCTCCACGTAGTACGTTGGGTCCCACTAGTCAGAGGGTGAAACAAACAAATTAATAAGAAAGATTAAAAGCGCCAGCGGTGTATCTTACCTCACACATCTCGCTGCTGCTTGGGAACACTGTCCAATTGATCCCTCTGTTCTCTCACGTACTCTTTTAAGTGAATCCTTATTATAACATGCACACAATTTTGGGCACTTGTATTCGACCTAAGTCAGTGTGCCACCGTATCTCGTACTTACTACTCCCTCCGTCTAGGTGTAATAAGTCACGTTAGAAGGTGCAGCGAGACCAAGGTGTGTGCGTGCGTGTGTGTGTGTTTAACAGCGTCTGTGTGTTAGAGAGAGCGACAGATTGACCTACTCCTACAGAGAGATGGTGTGTAGTGTACAATAGCCGCGAGAGTCGGTGCATCCTCTTGTTTCTGGGCGTCCGGTAGGGAGAGGCGGACAGCTGCCGCGCCCGCTCCTGACCAGCCTGGCCCACCCAGAGCCCCTCCTTCGCCCACGCGTGCTTCCCGCCCAAAACGGTCAGCGCCGCTCCAAAGAATGGGTGCCGCATTCATGCCCGGGCAGAGCGGACGCGACCTCTCACTGGCGCAAGAGTGATGGTTGCTTCATCCGTCCAACTTACTGCTGGGTCTATGTGATTTGACGGCTCATTGGTCTTTATTACTGAGGTGGTAGGACTGCTGGATGTCCCACGCTTTCAGCGAAAGGAGGTACTACTAGATTACAATTTTCTCCATTCTTACAGCGAAGGAGTGCAAGAGCAGTGAAAACACGCAAGCTCAGTGATTGCATGGCCCACCTCACACTATCACCATATTTTCTAGACACCGTGCGACACCTAACTCTTTACATAGTACTCCCTCTGTTCCTAAATACTAGATGAGTCCCCGCGCCTTGTCGCGGAACAATCGTATATCTCTCTGCATAAAATTATCGATTTCATAGAACTAAAAAAACTCTATAACCGCATGACAAATGTGGTAGCCAAACTAAAAGAACTCCCATCATCATTTAGATCATCCCACGTAAGGAAAAAAGATCAGCCAACTCCTACTGCATAATGGGATTGTATTTTTCTTTTTGACATGTTAATGGAACTTAAAAGCTCACTTGCATGCATGCTACCGGTGCATGCTTGCATGCAGACATGTTGATGTGATTTAAAATCCACTCACATGCATGCCACGGTATTTCTGCATGCTTGCATGTGGCTTAGTGCGGAGCCTCTCAATGTCTAGATCAGACGGCTATTATGGACTAATTTAGTTCATCTAACGGCTACATTAATTTTGATGATGTGGCTCAAGGAGAGGATAGAGAATTCCTAGTAGTGGGGGCTAGCTATTACTAGTAGATAAGTCTTTGTAGAGATTCCACTAGGTGAACTACATATGGAACAAAATGAATGAATCTACACTTAAAATGCATCTATATACATCCGCATGTGGTTCATGGTGAAATCTCTACAAAGACATATATTTAGGAACGGGGGAAGTACTAGTATAGTACGTACTGTAATTTATTAGCGAGATAAATTTGTACAATGCTATGAAACTTCCAGCTTCTGTTACATGTATCTTCCGTCCAAGGTTGCCCGTTGCAACATTTCATCAAATACAAAGGAGACTAACATGCATGCTATTGCATCTCAATGATTAACAGATCATAGAAAATATGTACTCCCTCCGTTCCAAAATAAGTGTCTCAACTTTATGCAAACTTTATGTACTACTACTAAAGTTGACACTTATTTTGGAACAGAGGCAGCTAAACAGAAAAACGATCCATGCAGTCCCTAGCCCTTGAACCGTGAACCCTAACCAGGCTTCAATTTGCTGGAAATGTTCGAGCTTCCTAAGAAATGAAGTTTGCAACCTTTTGACCATCGGATCATTTTGTGCAGTTCCACCAAAATCGAGATGAGCATCCCTGTGGCAAAGAAATTGAAGAAGCGTGATTAGAATAAGATTACTGGGACTAGTTAATGAGACATAAACTCATCACAAATACAGTACGTAGAAGCCAGTAGAGGTATGTGCGGGCCAAAGAAGTAGAGAAATATCCACGTGGAGTGATGTGGGCAGCTGGAGTAGTGGTGCAAGCCGGCTGTAAAGGAAGTTGTACCTGAGGGATGTCGGGACGTAGCTCAACCTTGAGGAGGGCGGCGGGAGGCGGCAATTGCCCACAGCGCGGTAGTGAGCAAGGGATGAAGGAAACCTCACCGGCTTTGTGAGAGAGAACGGCGGGGACCCCTGATCGGGACATGTCGATAGTGGGTTTTCGCCGTCGGCGACGGCGACCGCATCTACACTAAGCATCCACCCCTACCCCCGGTGGACGTGATCCGCCGGGATGTTAGAGATGTGGCCACAGTCGTTTTGTGCGAGAGAGTGTGAAGAGATCAACCCCAGCAAGCAACCATGTAGGCTGGCCCGTCCTGACTATGTATATAGTGGAGCGGTTTCCTTTTCTCTCCATATGAACCTATCATGTTGCGTATGTGCCACTGAAGAAAAAAAACTTTATTTATAAATGACGCGGCACCTACTACTTGTTCTCCTATAACCTTGTGCTTGGCATCTCCAAGATATGAACCTTGCGATTGGCTCTTCGCCTCTTTGGGAAGTCGAGCAATAATGGTAGTGCAGTATATATCATTCTGGCTATATGAGACCGAATGAATTGTTGCACGTCCACCACGTGAGCGAGGGTCGAGGGGCGAGGGAGAGTGCTACATACAGAGCAAAATGAGTGAATCTACACTCCAAAATACGTCTATATACATCAGTGTTTGGAGTATGTACTAGTAGTTCATATTGAAATCTACTAAAGGACATGTATATTCCAAACAATATGAGATAATATCTATAACCAAGGTAGTAGGGACGAGGAGTAAACAGAGGGAGTAGTAAATTTTTCTCCTCGTCCTGCGAGCCACCGCGCGCGTGGGCGAGGGAGCGGGCGTAAGGCGTACAGTACTAAGCAAGCTTCACCTCATCCTGCGAGCCACCGCGCCCATGGGCGGGGGAGACGGCTTACTAAGCAAGCTTCTCCTCGTTCTGCGAGTTGACGGGACACATCAAAAGTACACCAGTGTAAAGAGCCTTGCCTCTAAGGTAGGCCCCACATGGTTTGACTCTTTTTTAACATAACGCGTCAAGTCGCAATTTGTTTGTTCACCCGTGGTAGACGATCCTCCCTCCACCAAGTGGACAACTAGTACACGTGCCAAATTACCACGTGGGCTGCCTTTTCGTACAGAAAAGAGCTCCACCGTGTACCCGCAGGGTGTGGTTGGGAAATAGACGGGAGTACGTGCGTCGTGCATGCACCTCTTCTCTTCGTGCACATCCCCCACCTATGTGGGTGTGTGTGAGAGATACAAACCGCGTTCGTGAGTGTTTTTTGTTTTGTGGTGGGGTGGGGTGGGGGGTTGATTTCGTGAATGTATTTGTGGGAATATGTGTCGATGACATCTCAAACAAAATTTTGCATGCAATATGTGTGAAATGGAGGCCTATCCATATCATATATAGAGGGTCGGGCGATCCACGAGAAGAGAGGGAGGGGTCAGAGATATCGATAGAGTCGAAGAGAGGATCAAGTGGGTGGGTGCGAGATCGATGAAGAGAGCCATCAAAATTGTGTGTGTGCAAGTCAAAGATATAGGGCGACTGACCTACCGGAACGTCAGAGGGCACAGGTCAAGTTTGTGTGTGGCAGGGGGACATGACTAGAGTGCTCGATGTATCGGTGTGTGTGAGGGGAGGGGTGGGGGTAGGCAGAGGCCTAACTATAGAGGTAGAACGACTCGTATATGTGTTGAGAAGGAGAGACCCGGCTATGTCATGAGGGAGATTGGTCGTGTAACTGAAGGACGGGAAATATGATGGGACAAAGAGAGAGAGAGGAGAGAGAGAGGGAGGGAGAGGGGTAGAGTGCTGGATGGGTGATGGAGTTGCTTCTCGAAGATGGTGGGAGAGGCCTACTAGACAAACTGAGGGTGGAACTGCAATGTTATCAATAAGAGTGGGGATGTGTTTCTGTGTGTGCCTGTGCATGATAGATCTGTCGGGACGCATCCATGGATGATGAAGGGGAACCATGTGTTTGGTAAGAAAACCTAACTAGATCGATAGATCAATTGTTGTTTGTCGGAGGAAGGGAGAGACATAACTAATGAGGTAGATCGATCGATGCGTGGGTAAAAACGAGTTATAAGGACCTAGATAGCTATATGTATAGAGGGAGATCGGTCGGTGTATGTCCATTTGTTAGAGGCAAATAAGGCCCAGCGAGACGGATAGACAGAGAGAATGGAGCTAGGAGGTGGTGCGAGAGGCCCAACTACTAGCTAGATAGGGGGAGGAGTGTGCGGTTGTGAGATCGATGAAAAGAGGGGCGAGAGTTTACACGTGTGTGGGACCGTATGAGAGACACGAGGCAAGGACACATAAAGGAGGAGATTGAAGGTGCGTGTGTATGTTGTAGGCAGGCATCGCTGGAGAGGTTTATCAATCGGTGTGTGTCGGAAAGGAGTTGTGGAGACTCTAGGAGAACGACCTAAAGAAAAAAAATGAATGTGCCCGGTGGATAGAATGCCGACGGAGGGGGAGGGTGAGGTGGGCGTGTGCATGCACGAGAGAAAGTTAGTGGTAGCTAAAAAGGTTAGAGGATTGTGTGGGTGTAAGAGACTAACAAAGATCATAATTTGATATGAAAGTGGATTCATATATTTGAATAGGAGATCATAGTGTTTTAAACATATGCATGCATGAATATAGTGGTGATACGCGTGTTGTGCACATGTTATACCATAATGTGATAATGCATGGCATTTGCAACTCACAGCTAAATGTCGAACAATCTAAACCATACTATACATCAAACAATCTCACATTTTATTTGAATTTGTGATAATGTGTGGCATTTGCAGCTTACAACTAAATATCGAACAATCTAAACAATACTATATATCGAACATTCTCACATTTTATTTGAATTTGTGGTAATGTGTGGTGTTTGCAACTCACATCTAAATACTTGTAGGCGTAGGGGGCGGGGCACCATACATAATGTGATAAACACATTATACATATGAGACATGGTTTAGATTATGAAGACCTACCTAGAGCTAGAAATGTAATGTGATTTGAAATCAACATAAAGTGGATTCAAAAACTCGAGTTCGAGTTCATATAGTACACATAGTTCATATGTAACTCGAGACTCGTCATATGGTGTGCTATGAAGATAATACACAAACGATGGTTTAACTTGACAATAATGATGATTGTAGATCTTATTAAAACAGATAAACGAATTCAAATGCTTTGACTTCACAACAATCATTACTGTAGATCTTATTCAAATAGAGAAACGAATTCAAATTTAGTTCATATTGAAGCGTAGTATATACGTTTGAAATGCACTAAAACGTTCATTTGAGTAGTAGGTTGCATGCATTATACACGTAGCGAAATATTTTAATTGAACATAACATGAATTCAAAGTGTTGAATGACATTTGTAGTGCGAATTGATTTGGTACAATACATGTTAGGCTTGTCCAGAAATTTCAACCCGCGCCTTCTTAGCCTGAAATATTTAAGATATATCTTTGTCTCGTTGTGCTCCGATAACTCCCTCCATCTCAACCCGCACCTTGCTATTCCTAAATTACAACGCGCGCGAAAACTCCCACCTCCTGTGAAATCCCGACACGCAAAATGCCCATGGTACCCCGAACCGAAAGAACCGCCTCAAATCGGTGGGGGTACTTCTGTAACTTACCCCACATTTCGGACAAGCGTGTCCCTAAGCCATGGTTCCCCACTCCCATCCCATCTGCCCACCCATTCATACATCGAGGCCGTGAAACCCCACGACGAAGCACCACACCCTCCTCCGTCCACCACCCAGCCGGAGCCTCTTCCCCGACGACGTCGTCCACAGCAACACCTCGACGTCCCTCATCCACCGTACCGGATGAGGATCCGTCATCGATCTCGTCGTCCCGCCGGTTCAGCCACCCCGTCCTCCACCTCCAAGGAGCTGCCCTGATGTTGCCCTCATCTTTCGTGCCACCTCCATTCCCACACCGCCGTCTTCACCTACACCACCGGAAGAGCATCATCATCACCGTTTCCTCGGATGAAGCTGCAGCCTAATCGGTGCCACCAAAGACGTTGTACACTAATCGCCGCATTTTCTTCTTGATTCGATCTCACAGTGCTGCTGGCGCTCGGTCCTAAGCTGACACGGCGCGGCTCCATCCACGGTGGCGTCGCCGGCCACTTCCTCCACGGCGTGGCTCCCTCGGCGGCGACGTCCACACCAATAGGAGCTGCTGCCGCTTTAGATCTCGCTCGCGCTGCTGCTCTGCTCTTGCTCTCGTTCCCCTGCCTGGTATGTTGTTGCTATTGCTCTTTCTCACGCTGCTTCTCTCGCTCTTGCTCTTGCTTGCGATGCTGCTCCGATTTAGCTACACTTCAGTCGACTGAATAGACTTTTGGGTTAGTCGATTTTC